>NC_137105.1:9528420-9623420 GCF_949357685.1 Gobio gobio | reverse complement strand
TTGCGGACTTTATATTTCCAGTCACTGTGTGTTGTTCTTGTGCTGTTAATATTCACATTCTCGAATTGTAATCATTTGAGTTTTGGGAAGTGAGAGTACTGTCTCTCTTCCATAAATAAGACATAAATAGATATTAGTATTAATAGACCCAATCAATATGCTTTAATATTCTGCTTGGTTCATTAACAGAAGTGCATGTCAATTTACAATGAAATAAATGTCTGTATTCATTTTAAGCAAATTCTAGATAAACATTGTGTAAAGTAAACAATATTACGTACATGCTATTTGCTAACATTAAATTGTATTATGTCTGTATCAGCATTATATTTGCATATTGATTGACCACTAATATTATTTTAAATATTATCTTTCCAAATGTCATCTTTTTCATGTTTTTTAGGCCTTTATTTGAAGGAGACAATGACTTCTGCCTGTGTTTGAAGGAGTCTTTTCCCAACCTAAAGACCAGAAAGTTGACCAGAGTTGAATGGGGAACAATCAGAAGACTTATGGGCAAACCTCGAAGGTTAACTGACTCCTCATTTTTTTTAACCTTAAACAGTAACCACAATAAATGCCAATATCGTACATTACTCATGATTTACAATTATGATGTGTATACATCTAGATTTGCACATACAAGCTGCGTTAGAATGCAAATATCTTGCATTCAAATGCTTGTGTTAATAATATATTATGTTTTTCAGATGTTCCTCAGCATTCTTCGCTGAAGAGCGAATGGCTCTGAAACAGAAGAGGCAGAAGATGCGTCTCCTGCAGCAAAGAAAAATCACAGATATGTCTTTATGCAAAGACTTGCCGGATGAGATTCCTTTGCCCTTGGTCATCGGCACTAAAGTTACAGGTGAGGATCTGATTATACACGTTTGATATCGGCCATTATCTGACACCATCAGCAGACGTGAAAAGAACATTTCGAAATAGACTTCAGATTGTGAGTTTAGAAGGAATCAGGACTTGATCAGGTGATCTAGATTTGCACTCTAGAACCATCATTTCTTTGCTTATTGTATAGGCAAATGTCTTCTAGAGCAAAAGAAAAGCATAAATATTCCTTTTTGCAAAATGAAATGTTTTGAATAAAGATAAAACTTTTTTTTAATGCTTCCTTTTTTCTTAAACACTAGCTCGTCTTAGGGGTGTCCACGATGGCCTGTTTACTGGACAGATTGATGCAGTGGATACCAGTGCAGCAACATATCGCGTGACCTTTGACAGAAATGGGCTCGGCACACACACCGTTCCTGACTACGAAGTGCTTGTAAGAAAATAACTTGTCTCGTCACAAATGGCTATTATATTTTTGTGTCGTCCAATCTCTTTATTAAAAGAAAGAAACCATGTCATTTGATTTTAATGGCTAACACTCTCCAATGCTTTCTCCTCAGAGTAATGAACCTCATGAGACGATGCCAATATCTGCTTTTGCTCAGAAACAGCGGCCACCTCGTTTCCAGAATTTTTTGACCCCACCCCGTGGATCCTATCCAGGCTCAACCCAGTCTATTTTAATGGTAAAATGAGACTTTCAAAGATGTGTTCCTTGAATCAGTGGTCATTAACTAGTGTCATGACCCAAAAAATGTCTGTTTGCTAGGGTTGCATGGCTGCAGGGATAAAACAATACTAAATGCAAATAATTACATGTAACAATGTGCATCACAAGGTGTTTTTTATGTGGTGAATAATTGGGTGCCAAATGCATGCAAACATTTCAAGTGTCATTTAGAATCCAAACAATCAATTTTAAAGTCAAATCTATTTCATATGAATAATTTTGCATACTGTTGGGTCATTCATACATTTCAGTGTTTTTAAGAATGTTTTTTTTATTTTTTATGACATTTTACTCCCTAGATTCAATTTAAAATCGGGGTCCTTAAAGGGATAGTTCACCAAAAGATGAAAATTCTGTCGGCATTTACTCACCCTCAAGTTGTTCAGAACTTGTAGGAGTTTCTTAGTTCTGCTGAACACAAAAGAAGATGTTTTGAAGAATGTTGCTAACCAAACAGTTGATGAACCCCATTGACTTGCATATTTTTCCCTACTATGGGGTCCATCAACTGTTTTCAAATTTCATATTCATCAAAATATCTTCTTTTGTGTTCAGCAGAAGAAAGAAATTCATACAAGTTCGGAACCACTTGGAGTAAATGATGACAGAATTTTCATTTTTGGGTGAACTATACCTTTAAGAAAAACCAATGAAGAACCACTGACACAAATTACCGATGTTCAATAATTATTCCAACAAAATCTTTGCTCTCTTCACAGGATAATGACCCTCTGTTCAGTCAGTCCCCCTGGAGAAGTAAACTGACAGGAACTGATGGAGAGACACTGGGTGGATTTCCTGTCAAGTTTCTTGTGCAAGTGGTGAGAATTGCAGTCACAAATGTTATCTATTTACTTTGCATTCATTTTACAAAAAATTTCATCATTTTGTTTTATTCCCCTACTAGACACGCCTGTCCAAAATCCTCATGATTAAAAAGGAACATATAAAGCATTTGAAGGAGATGAACACAGAAGCTGAGAAACTGGTAAGATTTTAAAGTGCTTTTTTAATGAGTTTATTTTGTGCACTTGTTGTCCGCCAAGTAACTTTTTCCATTCTTCCACTGCAGAAGTCGTATTCTGTGCCGATTGGGTTGGACTTACAGAAGAGATATGCCACAACAGTCCTGGACCTGGAACAGCTTAATAAAGACCTCAACAAAGTCCTCCATGAAGTACAGCAGTTTTGCTATGAGGTACGTATGTTTGTTTTTTTTCCACTCACCACACTTACTCTCCAGACATTCAGTTCTGTTTTTCTTTGTAAAATTTTGGACATAAAACATGCATTCATATGCATTCTTCTATGATCTTTTCTGTTCAGCTGGCCCCAGATCAGGGCATGCAGCCTGCAGATCAGCCCAGTGAGCTGCGACGGCGCTGTGAAGAAGAGTCACAGGACATTGTGCGTATGAGTAACGCGTTGCCTGATGAAGAACAGCGCGTCCAGAGCCCCGGCCTCACTCAGCTTGTCTCTCGACTCACGGCACTCCTCCTGCAGATCAGGGTACCAGACTATACTGTTTACTATGGCTGGGTAAAAAATATAGATTTGTCGATTTTAATCAATTCAAATTTTTATGAACTGATATCGATTCTTAAATCCCAAGAATAGATTAGTCATCCTGTTTTCATTTGATGAATGAACGGAGTATTGTAGCGTGCATCCCATCCAATAAATCGCAATAATCTTTGTGCTTTGTTACTATGGCTATGAAACAAAGTCTCGCGCCGGTTTCACACATACTCCATCTGCAGTGCGTATTCGGTGCGTGTTGCAGTACATATGCGATGCAGGAACCGCACGCACTGTTGTGCTTTATTCATTATTTTTATTTCAAATCCAAAAGTTGTGGCTACTGAACATGGCTGTTCATCATTGCAATTCACTTGTATACACTTTCATAGATGTCACGTTTTAACGCACTAAATATAAACAAAGTTTTATTCAATTCCTTTATTCCAATTACATTGCATTTACATAGCCTTTAGATTTATATATTACGTTGCTCACGCAACGCAAGTGGCAAAACATTTAAACATGTTATAGTCAATGTTCTAAAAACATTACAATAGACAAAAAAAAATCGTCTTTTATTTCGGAAATCTTTTTTTTTTTTTTTACAAGAAATGCTGCAGGTCATAAAGAACTTGTTTTTCCACCTCCAAGAAAGGAGGAAGGGCGAGTGCTATCCCTTATGTCTCCTTTTTTAGCTAAATGCCAGGTATGGTGTCGTTTTCCTTGGTTTACCTGAGGCAAAAAAGTCATGTGATGACTTTGAAACGGAGTAGAATTATAAAGTATATTCAAATTATATGCATCTGTGGTGAAATTACTAGATTTTCACGTCATTACATGTTTATTTTAATGCGAACAATGCACTGTCACTTTAATTCAGCGCATCCAGCACAGCAAAAAATAGACTCGGTGCGGAAACGATCGCTGACCTGCTGTATATACGCACCGCATCCGTGTGCAGTGTGAAAGCTGTAATCCGTTAACATGGGTACAGAAAAAAATATGCACTGCAAACGGAGTATGTGTGAAACGGGCGTCAGATTTCAAATTTCGTCCATTTTATTACGAAATTCAAAAACATAAATACCGTTGTGGCGTGAGATCGGTCTGGCTCAGCTCAGCTCAAGAGAAGCACATGAACTGATCTTCTCTTTCGCCATAATACCAGTTACAGCGCAAAATAAACAGGCATGAATGAGCATCTGAAAGTGGGTTAAAAGATAGTACAACTTACCGAAATCCGTATCATGTGTTTCAACCGCGGAAAGACGCCAATAAAACAGCTTGTAAACTATGTTGCGTAACGTCACATTTACCTCAGAAAAACCATATCCAGGGTCCATAAACTCATTGAAGCTACAAAAATTTACTCTAGAGAGGAGCATTTTGCTAAATATATGCACCATGTTACATAGGCTATTCATTATCATTTGTATTTTAATGTTCTTCAATATTTAATGCATGTTTGAATAAATCTATAATAAAAGTTATGACAGCCACCATTTAAATGTTTATATTTCAAAAAATGAATGGGAGTAGAAATATCATTATGTAATTGTAAAGTTAATATTATAACTTTATTATTATAAAAAAACATAATTGAGTATAATTTGAGGGTTTGTATACAAATCAGTCCATTTTTACCTTCAATATTATAGTAGGCTAATGTAGCCTAGAAGGACTCCCTGACTCCCATAGTTTACAGCATAAGTTAAGAGATTTGTTTTCCTTGAGATAAATTGCCATGTACTGTACCTGATATATATCCAAAATAGGGATGTCAATTTACACAAATTTCCATGATCGATCGTCGTTTAAATGAACGATCAATTAATCGTTAGCCTTAACACTGCAGTATGCATCTACAGCTGTGGCTTATAGCCAACCGCATGACATGGTGTGCAAACGCTGCTCAAGACAACATATTCCTCACCAAATCAATGAGAAGGGTTCTTAGTCTAAATTAAGGGCTATAGGATTGTAAAATGAGTCGATGTGATTGATCACTTAATTAAATTACTTATTTAATATTCAAATATGAGTAATACAAGTTAACGTGTCACCAACTCCACCTCAGATGCGTGCTCTTCAGAATGTGTGGATGCACTCTTCCTGAAACAACGCGCTGAAAACGCCAACTAGACCCAGTAAATTCACAACAACGATATATTACAATATTGTTCTCTTTTTAATGATGTGTAACATGACAGTCCTAATCATAGTCATTATACACTGTGTACAGAATTATTAGGCACGTTGATTTTCTGATCATATTTTTTTTTCCAGGCACATTTGACCAATTCCAAACCACAGTAATCCTAATAACTACTATTAATTTAGTATTTATGTGTAAGTGATATGTAATTGTTCATGAAGGCTGGAAATGAAAAACACCTTATATTCAGGTGTGCAGAATTATTAGGCACATTTTCTTTTACGGATAAATTGAGCCAAAAAAGAGCTTTAACTCAGACTGAAAAGCCTTCGTGAACAATTATATATCAATTATACAGTATTAAATACTAAATGAATAGTAGTTATTAGGATTACTGTGGTTTGAAATTGGTCAGATGTGCCTGGAAAAAAATTATCAGAAAATCAACGTGCCTAATAATTCTGCACACAGTGTAAGTTGTGCATTGCTGTTGGAGCTGCATGCGCTGAAGCTGATCACCAGCACGCTTCACTACTGTATTAATTGTTAACCAGATGCATTCTATATGAGATTAAAAAATCAGCTATAGGTAGGCCCATACAATATTACAATACCCAGCCCTACTGTTTACTGTTGTATGTCCTTTACAACAACATAAAACATTTATACATTTTCTGAAGGGAGTAATTATAATTGCTCATCCTTCACTAACAAGCATTTACATAAAGAACCTGTGAGCCAGGATTGCCATGATCCAGCTTAATTAATACTAGCTTAACCAAGTTTGTCCTGATCTATCATCTACTTCACATTGGATCCTCATCATATTTCTCTCCTTATTTAATGCAGTGTTTGGCCGAAGGGGGAGACTTGAACTCGTTTGAATTCAAATCACTCACAGACTCTCTTAATGACATAAAGAGTTCCATAGATGACTCCAACCTCAGGTAATACTTATCTCGCTTTGTTTTTCCTGCAGTCGTTTACGTTCTTGCATTACATCATTTAGTTTTTTTTCCATTTCCTAGTCGCACGGTGCAGTTCATATCTACAGGGTTCCCACGCTTCTTGAAAGTACTTGAAAGTTCTTGAATTTCAGACACATGGATTCAAGGCCTGGAAAGTACTTGAAAACAAACATAGGTCCTTGAAAGTGCTTGAATTAAGCTTGAACTGCATTTTGTTAGAGTAGCGTGGTGCTATTACAAAAATTGGCCTACATGCGCTGCCAAAGCCAGAACAAAACAGCATTACGAGAGGAAGCTGTTTCAATATATTTCTGCTGTTCCATAAGCGCCATCTACTGTCAAAAGCCCTATTCGGACGGTAATTGTTTCTCATGGGGTCGTAAGGTATTTTCATCATTGACAGGGGCTAGTCTGTGATTTTATTGCCGCCCGAATCCAGAATGTCAGTGTTTTTCTCCCACTACCTGCGTAAAAATCCCTGGCCGAATTAACTACTGTTTTTAGACAAACACCAAGGTCGTGTGGTCATTTAATTGCCGTCCGAATCCACATCTCTGTGTTTTCAAGATGAGATCACTTCAAAATGCACTGTTTATATCCTTTTTGACCACTGCAGGCCACCGTACGGTTGCGCTTTGCTGTAATTTGGATGCATTTTAAAGATCTAGACTTTCATTACTGAAATGCTGGCAAGTATTTACAAGAGCAATATTTCATCACCGCTCAAAAAATAAAAAGAAGAAAAGTATGTAAACATATCAAATGGGCCATTATTACGGCAGCAATTATATATGTTAAATATAATATATGTGCAGGTCTTAAAAGCCTTCAAATTGATTTTTAAAAAGGTACATGTGCAGGTAATTTAATAAATAACTTAGCATATTTGTAATGCCTAACAATTAACTTGTCCATATCTTTTCATTTAATTGGAAAATTCATGTTTACAATATTATCTCTATATTTTGATGTTTTAATTAAGTAATGATTTATAAAAAAGAAAACTAAAACTAGTGTGAAATAAATGTTAAAAACAGGAATAAGAGAGCTGCAAACTGCATCTCTCGTTAAAGCTCACTCTTGTACACCAGCCTCTTTCCTCATTGGATTTTGTAAAATTGGAAATTTTTCCTCATTGGAAATTTTATTTTAGTTGTCAGTATATGCCCTAGTGTTACTGCATTAATGATAGACACAGGTACAGTAGGTATTTGATATATTGTCAGTAACACACCCACCTTTATCGTATTTATTGTGCTTGATTTCAAATATAAAGTGCTTTAAAAAGTGCTTGAATCTGCTGTTCATGAAAGAGTGGGAACCCTGTATCTAAAAAGAACTCCAAACATTCACGTGCTTTGCTTTTTAAAACATTGTCCTCTGCAATAATCCGTCTTCTACAGTTGTTTTCAGGATAACGTGGAGATTCATGTAGCACACATACAAAGCGGTCTGAGCCAGCTGGGGAACCTCCATGCTTTCTCTGCCAACAACACCAACAGAACGTGACTGAAATAAACTTGCACGCCTCCTGAGAATCCGATCTCAAATACGGATATCAACTCACCTCCTCAGCTCACCACTTTGTTCTTTTGTGTTCGGTCTGTTTGACGTTATGAAAGGTCAGAATGTGTGTTCAGTAACTGTACCTGCAAAAGTAGTGTTCAAATTCCATGCCCGAAGGCTCCAGTGTCTTGGATGATGTTCGACTAGCTAGCAACAAAAAAAAAAATGGAGTGTGAAGTTTTTGTTTTGTAGATGTAAATGTTTGACATCATTTCAGATGTTACTCACACTCAATTTGATATTTAAGTTCCCCCTTAATTTTATTATTATTATTGCTGGTTTACAACTAAGGTGTATGCCGGGTGACACTACTTAATGGTGCAGTTTGTTTGATTGAAATAGTTTGCATAATTTTATTTCCTCTGTCTCTTTCTCGAAATGCTCAACTTTGAGTGTCCTGAGAAAAGAGGTACTGTTCTGTCTGTTTTAAACTGTTCTGTATGTTTTAAATATGTACATTGTAGATAACTGTACAGTTCACTCAAAATATATCAATAAATTGATCATATATAGGGTAATGTGGACATTTTTGACTTGCCAGATTTCGGTATTTTTGCAAATAAACCAATCTGTTTATACAAGTCCTATAATAGACAGCTGGGTGGAAGAATGAAACAGTTTGTCTTGTCCTTAGAAGAAGAAATAATCTCACAAATGCCCCACTGGTGTTTTTTTTTTATGCGGTAGTTTTGTGGGGGGTTTTATCCTGTAAGTGTATGCATGACACAGAACATTTGTAAATAAATTGATTTCTATTATCTTCATAAAGGCTCAGAGTCTGTATTTTGGTGGTTTATAGAGATTTTTATTATGAATGTTTCCATTTCACCCCCATATTGTGTGATATAATCACATACATAATATACAATAATATCTGAAATATACAATAAATATCTGATTTTCAAACCTTAAATGTTCTTCAAAGCTTCAGATAAAGTCTGAGTGTTCAAATTTAAAAATTAAATAAACCCGTTAAAAATGGCTTCTCTTTCCCAATCCGAGTCAGAATCTGAGAACTCGACAGCTTCGCTCGCTCTGATAGGAGAAAAGGTTCCAAAACTTCCTGGCTGGACCTTGACTGGCATGTTTTGGACTGAACAGGCAATGTTTTTGGGGGATGATGAGGACATCATGAAGGTATTCTGTGATGGGAGAGGTGGAATAACCACCTTCATCTCTGGTCCAATGGTTTTGTTCGGTGGGAAGTTGTCGTACTCCACCAAAAATTGCTTCATTGTAGTCTTAGCATGGCTTGCGGCCATGAACTGTCCATGTCCTTTTGGATACTGCTGTGCATAATTGCGTGGAACCACAACGCTCAGGTGATCCGTTTTGATTTGGTTCTCCTCGGTTCTGCTGAACATGCATGGAATCGTGGTTGGGTCGAATATGTCACCTTTCATGGTGCAGATCTTCTCATCAGAAGAGTTGACCATCGGTTGACCGAAGTTGTCCATCGCGACAAACTTTGGTGTTCTTTGGGTCTCCAGGCCGGTGTGGTTCTGATGTGTTGCAAACTGGTTCATAAGGAGATTGTTGGGGGTAAGGATATTTCCGCTGGTCTTGTTGGGAATAGGAATTCCCACCTGGCGCCGTGACTTGGCCCTTCGGTTCTGGAACCACACCTGAATAGAAAATAAACACATTTGTTTAGGACATATTCAGTTAAGACAAACAAGTGAACAGAATAAAACCACACTGGCATACATTCAAACAAGTGTAGAGGAAACCTAAGCTTGTTGTCACACTTTTACAACAACTGAATGATTAAACTGTTCTCAGGACAAGGGCGTTTTTCATGAATGTTGGGGCAAGCTGTATATACAATATTATGTTTTACTGTTTAAATATTTCATATAGATAAACTTAAATGCATAGCATATTACATTTATGCATCATTCTTTTAACCTTAGATAGAATGTAATATTTAAAAACAAATTCGTTACGAAAACGTCTGCTCTTCTTGACCCCATCTGAGGACAAAGTTTGTTGAATAAACTAAAACTTATTCCCAGGCCAATAAAATGTTTTATAAGCTTTTGTAGACGTTAAAGTAGCAGTCTATGCGGAAATAAACCAAACTCAGAAATAGTAGAATAGAAATAGTGTGACAACTAGCCCTCAGTGGGGGTTCCTGAGGAAAATTGCTAACAAAAATCTCACCTGAATTCTCGACTCGGGCAAACCGGTTAGTGCCTCAAGTTTCTCTCTTAAATAAATATCAGGGTATTTGGTGTCCAAGTAAACTTTCTCCAAGACGTCAATCTGCTGCTGCGTAAAGTTGGTGCGTTTTCTGCGGTGCGTAAACAAGCTCGCGCTGTCCGCTCTGGAGGCGCCATTGAGGAACTTCATCCTGTCTTGAGCTATGTAATCTGAAGAGAAACACGAGTGAAAATGATTTAAATGATTGATTACTTAGTCACTCTCAAATGCATTTCAAGAAATATTCCTGCGTAAGCACCCACCTGTTGTGTGCATGTTAGTCCTCCTTTCCAAATCCGCGGTTGGAAACAGCTGGAATTGTTTTAAGTGTCCATTCCCAAGGTTTCCATGCAAGACTGCCATTGTGAGCGAGTCCTGCTCGTGTTCAGAAAGCAATAATTTCACTTCCCTTCGAATGGCATTATATATCCAGTCGGCCGGCCTTCCCTCAGAACTGATCAAAGTGAAGCTGAGAGGCGGCAGGACGCAGGTGTGAATTTTTGACACTCGTGGGCCATTTGCATCTGTAAAAGGTTCGTGTGTGAGTTTAATGGGATCTCCACCCGAATACACATGACTTGAAAAAACATGTACGTGTATTGTTGGGTTGAGTTTTTCCTGATCAGCTCCTCAGATCAGTTTGCAGCCTTGCACTTCCTGCAGACTGATCACCTTTTTAAACGACATCTTGTAGAAATGCTTCAGATGTTTATATGATAGATTTTTAGAAAATACTCTTTGTTGACATGCGCCATAAGATAATTCTGTCATTTTTAAAATGTATTAAATATCACTAGCCTACATTTTCTACAAACATTTGTGTTGGAAACGTTATAGGCCTACAACTGATCTATTTTGTGTATAAATCAGTATTATTTTACTTTTTAATATTACTTTGTGATATATTTTTATATCAGCAGAGTTTGGTAAAATTGTTATCATTTAATTCATATTTTAAGATTAAAAGTCTGGGTGTGGGACAAGGGTAAAGGAGCAATACAAAATATAAAATTGCACAAAAACATAAGGCAATGGAATGGTTAGAAAAATAAACTATTACAAGTTTTAAAATAAAGAAGTTAAAATCTTTTTTACTAAAGAGCAACCCCCTGTGGCGTAAAACATTTTGTTGTATTTTAAAACTTTATTATATAGGCTAGATGCTATTTATATATTTTTTAGCATCGATTGGTTGTTTTGAATGGCATAAGCATGTGTCATATGGATAAATACATTTGGTCAAGTGGCCCGTTGACTGAATTTTTAACCCTCATCTGAGAAAAACCCGCGTAGTTCATGTAAAGACTGTTCATGCTATCTGACAATGATTCAGGCAGGTTTTCTTGACACAGACGACACATTAAGAGTCCAAACAGTCTGCGCTCTTTGTCCCATCTGTAATTTGCTCTGCAGACCTGGTGAAATGACATTTTGCTCCACTGTGTGTGGCTGAAATGACAAACTACACTAAAGAAAACACATTTGCAGTACTTTTGTGATCATGCTAATGCATGCACTCCTTTAATCCTCTTTTGTCTTGTTTTAAATGCCTCCACTAGATGAACTTTTTATTTTATTTTTTAACTTTGATCAGATCCGAGCCACAATGATTAACTCACCTATTCACAAATATCACCATCTGGAAACATCAAACATAAGGCTGTGCTCTTTTGATGCAGTCAACTGCAGCAGCTAATGATCAGCCATTAACACATCGGCTGCCATCTTTGATAGACAAGGCTTTCTCACCTCCAAAATACCTCCATAGACAGAGGGATTAGCGAGGGACATTTTGCCCTTAATGTCACAAATTTGTTGGCATCATTTGTCTAGACATTTGTCTAGGGTTTTTCCTTCCTTTTTTTTTTTTATTAAACATAATTTTCAAAAGTTTTCTGTTTAATAAATCATCCTCTGGTTTTAAGGCTTAAGTCTAGTCCCAGACTAAAGTGAATGTTTGAGCTTGTTTTGTCTCAAGATGCACACTAGTAATATTTTTTTTTCTAAGGCACGTTTATTACTTAAATGTCCTAATTGATCTAAGGCATAATCCTGGCTTAATCTAAGACCAGCCCTATATCCTTCAAAGAGAACACATTTTTGTATTGATTCACCCAAATAGGTCTATATTATTTTTATTCAGACAAAGCAATTATTTGTGGGTTTGCATTATTGCAGTCTATTTAGCCTCCATTAGATAAATGTAGTTATGTCGCATTTTAATCTTTAACCAAGTGTACACTCTAAAAAATGCTGGGTTAAAAATAACCCAAGTTGGGTTGAAAATGGACTAACCCAGCGGTTGGGTTAAATGTTTGCTTAAAACAACCCAATCGCTGGGTTAAAACAACCCAATCGCTGGATTAGTCAATTTTCAACCCAACTTGGGTTATTTTTAACCCAGCATTTTTTAGAGTGTAACCATACTTATAAAATCCAACCTTGCTTTGAAGGTTTTCATCAAAACCTCTGAAATCTTTGGATATTAGTGTGTGAATGATTAAAAACGCAAGTGGATTAAACCACAATATGTTGCATTTAATTTCTTTTTTACTATAACCCTAACCAATGCACAACAGCATATAAATGTACACTCTAAAAAAAGTTGGCATAAAAACAACCCAAGTTGGGTTGAAAATGGACTAACCCAGCAATTGGGTTGTTTTAACCCAGCGGTTGGGTTAAATGTTTGCTTAAAACAACCCAATTGCTGGGTTAGTCCATTTTCAACCCACCTGAACTAGGTTGTTTGAACAATCAACATAAAATCAATAAATAAAAAAAGCGACTGAAATTTCATGAAGGATCTGGCCTGAGGATATAACCAGTGGCTGCCCAAAAGCACATTTAAAAGAAAAGAAAACGCATAATAGATATCAATACACGAGCAAGCACTGCTTACAGACAGATGTTATCAGAGGTGTGTCCGAAAGGGAGGCTCCATGTGCTGATGTGTTTTATTCAGCTCTGACTAATGACTTCCTTTTGTTTTCACTACTTCCTAAGCTCTTATTCCCTCAAGATTTCCCTTCACCCCACATTCAAGCTTTTCTGTTCTAATGTGTTAAGACTTCACAATAAAAAAAATATGAGACGATCAACAAACATTGGTGAAGGAACTGCATTTGTCGAGCATTTGAAATGTTCTGGCCAATAAGGCATCACCATCAAATATCAATCCCAACTTTTGCTCCAAGTCTTTTCTGCTATTTGTAATATCGGAACAGGTTTCAAAACTGATTTGAAACGGTAAGCAAGACCATTTCATACAATAAACAACGATATAATATACACCACCCAAAAATGAAAAGGTACATTAGCTGGAATAGGAAGTAGAAGTGTCACTGTCATAAGTCTGGCACCCAGACCACACTTCAGCAAAGATAAGAAGTGTGAAGGTCTCCACTTCCAACACACATACAAAATAAGGTGCTTTACCTCTTAAACAAACATTTAAAAGCTCTTCAAAGTCCCAGTTTTAACCTTATTTTTAAGTGATAGGAAGTACAAAAAACAAAACTTTTTTAACTGTTAATATAAAGAAAAAAATAATCATTGCATGATTGTTGTAGGTAAAAAAGATTATTTTTGTAAAACACTGCAGCAAAAATAACTGCTGCGTCCCAATTCGCCTATTTATACTACGACCTAAAAGTATGTACTCTTTTTGTGAAGAAAAAGTACACACTTTTGCGTGTGTAGCAGAAGAGTATGCAAACTTTGGGACGTACTACTTCGTCATCTATAACGGACTCTGTTGCTTAGTTACGTGCATCCCGTTGTGTTTAAACTGCCCTGTCAATCATTGTCACAGTTCAAATCCTCCACATTCAGTTTACTTTCCTACCGTATCGGAGAGAGATGTAGTCACATGTTGACCTGCCATTCGTGGGTCTTTAATGCATAGACTCCTCTCATGTGTTTGCAGTTGAAATATAATGATGCATTTAAAAGTTAATGGCCAAACGTATCATTGCAAAAGTTCACAATGCTGCTGTAGGTGAAATATAATGCGGATAATATTGAATAAATATCTATTCGTCAGGTTAAATACTGATAATTGCGCACTCAAACCCCTTTCTCTAACCATCTTTACTTAACCGTCGGACTCACATAACCGTCATGTTTGTAGTTTTTTTTAACACTTTTTATCCACGTTTGTAGTTTACATTTACATTGGGACATACTACTTCGGCATCTATAACAGAGGTGTGGCCTTACGCCATCTATAACGCCTTATTACAGGGACAATCCCCCTGGAGCAGCAACATGGAGTAAAGTGCCTTGCTCAAGCACACACTGGTGGTAACTGCTGGGATCGAACCAGCAACCTTCTGCGTATCAGTTCCATGGTTTAACCTACTGGACCACCAACTCCAGTTCTAATCGAATCCTCGTCCATCTTGCAATGGGTTGTGGGTAGTATCAGCCGTTAGAGTGCGCATCGATCTGCATTTTGAATTCTGACCGGAAATAGTAGACCATCCGGGAATCTTTGGAATACTCTTTTCAACATACTACGATTTGGGACATACTAATTCTTTTTTCGAATACTATTAAGTACGGATAGTATGCGAATTGGGACGCAGCAAACCTTTTCACATCTCGGCACTAAGACTACGGCTGCATCCTAAATCGCATACTTCCCTACTATACAGGGAGTGCAGAATTATTAGGCACGTTGATTTTCTGATCATATTTTTTTTCCAGGCACATTTGACCAATTCCAAACCACAGTAATCCTAATAACTACTATTGATTTAGTATTTAATAATGTATAAGTGATGTATAATTGTTCATGAAGGCTGGAAATGAAAAACACCTTATATTCAGGTGTGCAGAATTATTAGGCATGTTTTCTTTTACAGATAAATTGAGCCAAAAAAGAGATTTAACTCAGACTGAAAAGTCAAAAATTATTATATGCCCATGAGAAGGATGCAATACTAATGCAATACTAGACATTGCAGTTAAGGCGTGACCATTGGACAGTGAAATGCTCGTTGGGTCAGCAGGATCTGACAAAAACAGGTGGTGAAGAAAAGACACCTGTTAACCGCAAAAGAAATAAGAATTAAGGTGAAGAATTAAGGGTGAAACCATCAGGAACCCTTTAGTCTCCAGCGCCACCATTTTCCAGAGCTGCAACCTACCTGGAGTCTCCAGAAGTGCAAGGTGTCAGGATCTCAGAGACTTCAGTTAGGTAAAGAATCCTGAAAAATGACCCCCACTAGATAAGAATCATAAGCTGAAGTGTTGTAAAATACATGAAGAAGGTTTTTTTATAGGCTTTATAGGTTTTATAGGTTGAGAGTGACTCTTGAAGGACCAGCACCACATCCTCTAGCACCACTGTTTGAAGAATTCATCTTCCAGAATCTGGCAGTACGTTTTGGGAGTTCATTTTAGTCCATCCTGAAGTCCGTTTTGCAGAGAACTCCCAAAACGTACTGCCAGATTCTGGAAGATGAATCCTTCAAACAGTGGTACTAGAGGATGTGGTGCTGGTCCTTCAAGAGTCACTCTCAACCTATCTGTCCATAAAGCCTATAAAAAAACCTTCTTCATGTATTTTACAACACTTCAGCTTGTGATTCTTATCTAGTGGGGGTCATTTTTTAGGATTCTTTACCTAACTGAAGTCTCTGAGATCCTGACACCTTGCACTTCTGGAGACTCCAGGTAGGTTGCAGCTTTGGAAAATGGTGGCGCTGGAGACTAAAGGGTTCCTGATGGTTTCACCCTTAATTCCTCACCTTAATTCTTAATTCTTTTGCAGTTAACAGGTGTCTTTTCTTCACCACCTGTTTTTGTCAGATCCTGCTGACCCAACGAGCATTTCACTGTCCAATGGTCATGCCTTAACTGCAATGTCTAGTATTGCATTAGTATTGCATCCTTCTCATGGGCATTTAATACTTTTTGACTTTTCAGTCCGAGTTAAATCTCTTTTTTGGCTCAATTTATCTGTAAAAGAAAACATGCCTAATAATTCTGCACACCTGAATATAAGGTGATTTTCATTTCCAGCCTTCATGAACAATTATATATCACTTATACATTATTAAATCCTAAATCAATAGTAGTTATTAGGATTACTGTGGTTTGGAATTGGTCAAATGTGCCTGGAAAAAAATATGATCAGAAAATCAGCGTGCCTAATAATTCTGCACTCCCTGTAAAGTAGGTGAAAAACAGTATGTGGTTAAAGAAGTATGTCTGAATTCACAGTACACATAAAAGTGTAGTGGAAAAGTACCCGGATAACCTACTTTTTCCGGTGAGATTCTGTAGTGTGCATACACTACTATCCCATGAGGCCACGGGCTGGACAGTCACATGATAATGACACCATGGCGTATGTAGTATGTCCAGATCACATTCATACTATATAGCAGGCATTCTCAACTCTGGTCCTCGAGGCCCACTGTCCTGCAGAGTTTAGCTCCAACCCTAATCAAACACACCTGAACCAGCTAATTAGCTCTTCGGGATTACTATAAAGCTACAGGCAGGTGAGTTTGATCAAGGTTGGAGCTAAACTCTGTAGGACAGTGGGCCTTGAGGATCAGGGTTGAGAACCCATGCTATGTAGAACGTACTTTTTAGCTGCGGTGAAGTAATTACTTATTCAAAATAAGTACCTTAGTGAAGATAGTTTGCGATTTCGGACGCAGCCTATATTCAAGCTGCAAGCAATCTTTTCAGGCAGACTGCCCGCACTATTAATTGCAAGTGATGATCAAATAAGATTTGTGTGCTGACATCACCTATCTGCATGGGTTGCTTTAGTAATGTAGGCGTACCGACGTATGTGACGAGGCTTTCAAAACGGATGCAGGAATAATGGAGGTGCATCATCAAATAAGTGCCCTGTCGAGTTGAAGTACAGAACTCTGTCACACAGGAAAATGCCAAAATATTTGGACATACCATTTGAACACAGTATGAATACTTCCGCCATTTCCGTCCACAGTTTTGTTGTTATTGTTGTGTGTTCCATTAAGTATGACACTTTCTGCTCCGGAGTCCGGAATAAATGCAACTTGACGAAAAATATGTTGTAAGAAAAAGTATGTGAACCGCTTGCTGAATCTGTGAAAATGTGAATAATTTTAACTAAATAAGAGAGATCATACAAAATGTATTATTTTTTATATTTAGTACTGTCCTGAATAAGATATTTTACATACATTTTTTTTACATATAGTCCACAAGACAAAAAAATGGTTGAATTTGTTAAAATGACCCATTAAAAAGTTTATGAACCATTGATTCTACCATTGAGTGCTGTGTGTCGTTCCGTGGATCATCCATGGCTGTTTTTTTGTTTTGTGATGGTTGTTCACGAGTCCCTTGTCTGTCCTGAGCAGTTAAACTGCCCAATGTTCTTCAGAAAAATCTTCCAGGTCCTGCACGCTCTTCAGTTTTCCAGCATCTTTTGCATATTTGATCCCTCTCCAGCAATGACTATTATTTTGAGATCCATCTTTTTGGACAATTGAGGGACTCAAACACAACTATTAAAAAAGGTTCAAACATTCACTGTTGCTCCTGAAGGACACATGATGCATTAAGCTTATTAAAACTTATTGAATCTGAAGATCAAGGTAAATTGTACTTAATTTGTCTTCCGGGAAACATGTAAGTATCTTCTATCGCTTTCGAAGGGCAGTACTAAATTATTTAAAAAATAATTTAAACAAAATAAGAAAATCCTTCATCTTGTTCAAAGGTTTTCACCCTCCGGGTCTTAATGCATTGTGTTTCCTTCTGGAGCATCAGTGAATGTTTGAACCTTTTTTAATACTCTGTGTGAAAAGATGGATCTTAAAATCATACAGTCACTGCTGGAGAGGGATCAAATATGCAAAAGATGCTGGAAAACTGAAGAGTTTGCAGGACCTGGAGGATTTTTCTGAAGAACATTGGTCAGTTTAACTGCTGAGGACAAACAAGGAACTCAAGAACAACCACCACAAAACAAAAACAGCCGTGGATCATCCAGGGAACGACACACAGCACTGAGAATCAATGGTTCATAAAATTTTGAATGGGTAATTTTAATAAATTAAGTTTGTCTTGTGGACTATGTAAAAATTGTATGTAAAATCTTATTCAGAATGTTATCATTGAAAAAAGATTTTAGTAAAAAAAAAAAAAAAAAAGCTAAACTTTGACAATTATTTTTTGTTATGTGATCTTATAACAGTTAGATATGAATCCAACTGAAAAATGTCTTTCAGTCAGTCAAATAGCACATAACAAATAGTGGAGCTCTGCAGCCATTCACTGGTAAAACTTATTTTAAAACTGTATTTTCCAAAAGATGGGCAAAAATCTTGCACTAAACCATGCCAAATTATCCATGTTAACCCCATGAATGAAAGAAATTTGGGTCTTTTATAAAGTGAATTTTACATACTGATTTTGTGAGAATCCATTTATATATATATATATATATAATAAAAAAAAAACTGCACAGATGTTGAGTAAAATTACATTAGTTCTAAAAAAAAGTTACAAAATTAGATTTTATTGCCTGGGGTCTGGAGACCCCAAAGACCTTGAGTGTAATTCCCAAAGGAAGGCTGGAGGAGGGTTAAGCAACTGTGATTAAGTTACTTAAGTGTTGCGTCACTTTCTCACCTGGGCTAGGCTTTTTTTGGTGAGGGGGTGGTTAACAAAACAAAAGTTGTGACAAGACCCTCACAAATTGAAATCTGCCTCAGTAACATCAGCTGTGCTTCCATTCTGGATAAATGGAATAGGATGCAGGAGAGAAATTTAATAAAACTTATTCACCAATAAAATTAAGTAACTCTTATGGTTTAACTGAATCAACGAATGTCAATAGCAAGACATTGGTCAATAAAGTCAGATTAAATGCATTTGATAACAATTCTCATTTTTGGGTGATCACTTTAATGTTATTGTGAAGGTACTCAGATCTGAGCAGAGTCTTAACTATATGCACTGCTGAGAAGTTATGGAGGAGAAAAACCCATGGAAGTTATTTAACAAAAGAGTACTAGAGCTTTAAAGGGGTTATTCTACCTTGGTTTAACCAATCAGTGCATAAAGGAAATGGCTCAGTTACACATTAGGCTGTAATTGACAACCAAGACAAAAGGCTCTTTTGAAAAAGACTTTATTTGGGTTGCAAATCAAAATGGACTAGAAGGCTGAGAGCAGTATTTCTCCTGTTGACAGCTGGGCTTTCTGGATCTGGGCATTAGTGTCTCTTCGTACTATATCAAGAGATAAATAAGTTAATATGGATAGACTTTGCAACAAGACAAATTTACCATAGTCTCAATTTAAACGAGTCAGTAAAGGAGCATACCTTTCTTTCCAGCTCTTAAAGGGATGGGAGACGGACACTGTCTCTTACAGATTCCATCATTCTGATTGACATCACAGAGCACAGCATCACAGTGTACATGAATCTGGGGAGAGAAGTAGTCAGTGATACAGCCTGGTGCACAATCACTTCTAAGATGAGATCTAGTTACCTGATTTTGGGGTACAACATCCTGCACGAAAGTGAACATCTTGATTTCAAAGTGTTTCATGTGAGATGGGTACGGAACCACACCAGGAGTCACAGGGTGGAAAACGGTCTCGTAATTGTCAGCAGGATTCACACAGCTGTTAAGAGCAAAGACAAACAAAGCAGATGCTCATTCACTTAAATATAATGGTTTATCGGAGAGGTCCAAGACCTTAGGTTGCACTTGAACCACAAAAATATGCTTAACCAACCAGGATTTCTGTAGACTTGCTTTAAAGGTTTGTAATGTGGACAGACTACTCAAGTAGGACTGATCAGTAACAAGTAATATGAAAGACTAAGCAAAGGGTCAAGTTAAAAATAAATATAATTACCCATCTACAATCAAGTCCCATCTTGGAGTAGAGTTCCGTTCGTCTTTCAGAGTAGCCCAACAGTTTTCCAAGACTAGCTCTATCTGAGGATCAGTAGACTGGAGCAGCACAACCTCAAAGAACAGAGGACTTCTTAAGTACTGTACAACTGGGTAATCCTCTTCAGCATAGAAATTGGTATAAGAGCCATCTGGGTGGAGAGGGAGAAGCAACATGGTCAATGAAGAGCACATGAAGTTCCAAAAATGTCAGTATATCTGGAACTTGATCAGATGGCATTGAAGTTATTCAAGTACTCTAGCATACCTAGAGCAAGTTTCAGTACAACATGCAGCTCCCCAAAACCAGTCTCTGGCAAAGGTTCATTTTCTCGCGGCTTGGTGAAAAATGCAATTGTCTGGGTATCATTTAGAGTGTAAAAGCAGGACATGGTCACGCTAACAAGGAGAAAGAACAGAGGTTAACTTCAGAAGACATCAATTAGCAGGCATGATACATGAGGTAAAAGAGACCATCTCACCGATACTCTGGATCAGGAGTGAGTGCATCTTTTTTACTCTGCTTGTAAACTGGTAGCCCGTTACCCAAGACGATTTCATTCTGATACATCATGACACCATCATAGAACTGAGGGAGAGACAGGAGCATCATAAGAGGGTGCGTGTTTAACACTAGGAAAACTAAAGCATCACCTCCATACCGTTCTAGTTGTTCCACAGCTGTTTGCATCAAAGGAAAAGTAGGCAAAGCGGTCGTTGCTGAATTTGGGTCTGCAGGACTGATCTCTCAGGGTGAGATCACGGGGGACAAGCTGGGGTACGGATTCTACCTTTACTGCAAGTGCTGACATTGATCCATTGCTGAAACACTCTGGAAAGGTCATGTGAAGGCAATTGTTAGTCTCCAAGCAAAATGCAATGGAAAGTGCTAAAGTTGACAACTCGTAAGAACATACCAGTCATGGTCATGGGAAAGTTGCAAGCCAGGGAAAACTCAGTAAGGGTCCATTTGTTGACAGGCTCCCATGCCAACACGTCAAGCCGTGCCCTCAAGGACGATGGGTACATCACCTGCAAAAGTAAAGACATTAAGACAAAGCAGAGACCACAACAAAGAGGTAACAAAGGGATGTCATACCTCAAACGCAACATCAACTGATAGGAAAGGCACCTCCAAGCTCATGTGAGTAGCATTCTCCTTTACACCATAGTCTTCTCTCCGTGTTGCAGTCAGGTCACGTGTACCCAGCATGATGTTAAAGTTTTTGCCCAGATTTCCAGACGAAACCATTATGAAGAACTTTTCCTCGTCACATGATCCACTCACAGTTGGGAGAACTGGATGGGGAACAGTTCATTAGCAATGATAAATCCTTTTCAGTATTGGTGAGAATGTCTTCAGATAGCCTAATTGTTACTTACCGACATCTTGAAGGCTTGCGGCAGCCGTTGCATCGTAGGAAAAGGGAACGGATTCAGGGACGATCATAAAACCATAGATAAGGCGAAGAGTATAAACTGTAAGCAGCAGATCAGTTTGCTGCAATGAAACAAATGCATATCAGAAACTGCAACAACAAAACAGCCTCATTGAATTATTTGACACTCACAGTTCTCATGACAAAAGAATCAGAGAAGGGGACTTGAAGTCGGAATGACTTGGAGCCATTTTGAAAGCGCTGTTCCTGTATGTTGAAACCCCTCACATTGGCCTCTGCCACAGTAAGGACTCCAGCAGAAAAAGTTATGTTAACCAACTCCACATCGTAAAGGAACGGCCCCAAGAGCACGTCAAACATCCTTCCATCTACAGTAGTGACTAAAAGAGAAAGTCAAGCCATATTTAAAGAATAAAACCACAATGACTTTGCAATGCTATGACTGCTAGTGGCACAAAGTGCTAGGAACCCACTCACAGTCAACAAATTGGGGTGGTCTTGGCATAAAAGGAGTCTTGATGGGGAGGAGGACTCTGTATTTAGTAGCATCCACACCTCCCTCACTCCACCGTAACACCAGCATTGTCTCGATGTTGTATCTGATGTGGTACTGGTTGTTTACAGCATGACTCTACAACAGGATACAACCATTAGCTCTAGCCTTAAGGAGTCAAATTCAAAAGAGAAAAGAAACAACCTTGTAGTAGCCATCTGGTCCACCAATTGGCAGTTTCATTACAATATGATCGCCTTCTATTGTCAAGATATATCCTCTAGAGGCCATTTGTACATTGTCGATTAGCTTTCCATCGATTCCCATAAACATCCCAAGGATCTGGGTGTCAGTAGAGCTCATTAGTGGATTAAGTCGGGGGAAGTACCAGGTGATCATTTCATCAGTAAAAGAAAGTCCACCTGCAAGTGAAGCAATAGGTCAGGGTTCCTCCATCTTGGTCTTGGAGATCCACTTACCTGAAGAGTTTAGTTCCAACACACCTAGTTGTAATTTCTCAAGTGAACCCAAAGATTGTTTAATTGACTTGGGTGCATTTAATTGGAACTTAACACTTCAGGAAAGTGAAGTGGAAGAGGAAGAATGGACACTGCAAATATTGGCTCAATTGTTCATAGTCACACGTACCAGTTGGACATGCAGCAACAGTATCCAACATGGTTACGGACCACTGTCTCTTGAAGTAGGTGGTCACCCTGATAATCTTCATTGGCACTCCATTCACCTGTAGAGCAGGTACAACATTAGCTCAATCATTATCTCCTAGCAAATGAAGGAAGCACTAGAGTTCACTCACATTTTCTTCATAGGTCTCAGGCATGTTATATCCACTTCGGATCACCAATCGAGACTTGGTTGTTGTTACTCCATATCCTGCCTTTAGGGCATCTTCAAACACCATGGCTTTTTGTCTAGGCGTGAAAAACACCATCCGCCAGATGTTGCTTTGGGAGGTAATAGCCTACAAGGTGAGGAGTAAACACATGACCAAGCTGCAGGTGCAAAGAGGACACAAAACAAGAACTGGATCTCCATACCTCAGAAACCGTATCAGTCCACTGGTTATCAAACATTGTTGTCTTTTGGGCGTTCTTAGGCTTCCTACGCATGGCTGTAATTTCCCCTGGCAAGCGGTTAACAGAAACCTAGGAGGAACAATTGTTTAGATATCAGATATGAAAGTCACCAGTGCTTAATATTTGTGGCATTAGCCAGTCAAGGGTTTACCTCCATATAATTCCGGTCGCAAAGAATTTCACGGGGGGCCCATTTGTCATGGGTACAGGTCTCATCCACATGATAGATCTCTTGTTCTGCTTTGACGCCACTCACCCGGACACGCATGTCAACATCAAACATGACATCATCCTGAATGGAGAAATAAAAGTGAGACGGCAGAACACAGTAATTGTTTAAGGCCAAAGAGAGCCAATTACCTCATTCTTTGCAAAACAGTTGAGGAGGGACACAAAGACTCTGTAGTTACCCCAGGGATCAGATTCAATACTAAAGCCACATTTAGTAGCCAGGCTTTGAGTTATGGGTTCAATTTGGGAGCCATCTGAAAAGATAAAGTACAAGTTTAAGACATGAATATAGACTACAAATCAGAAATATAACTAGATTGCAGACAACTTACTGATCGCATCAAATTCAACCTGACTTCCAAAAGCTAGAGATTTATCTACAGTTAACCGCATATAACCTCCCAGACACTCGGTTTTCAGTCCTGATCCTGAAAAATACATAATTTGAAAGAAATTATGTAGAGAAGAGTGGCACTTTTGACCCGCCACACCTAATCAAGTAAACACGCATATGGAAAACATACTTTGGTCGAAATTCTGTGCTGGAACCACATTCTTCTGTGGTGATACAAAATTGAAGTTTTTCTGTGCCAACACCACAACCCCCAACAGCCATAAAGAACTGAAAGAGAATAACTTTAAAATAACTTTTTTTAAAGCAGCAACAAAATCACTAAACATAGAATATAACTTACCAAATCCCAGAAAGCCATGGCATCATTGCGCAAAAACAAAATCTCTGCTATCAGGTGGATAAGATGTACAAGAAACCTCCACAATTGAAGAGCTGCAAAAGTGTACACATTCATGAAGTGATCAATAGGCTCCATGTGCTGATGTGTTTTATTCAGCTCTGACTAATGACTTCCTTTTGTTTTCACTACTTCCTAAGCTCTTATTCCCTCAAGATTTCCCTTCACCCCACGTTCAAGCTTTTCTGTTCTAATAGGTGTTAAGACTTCACAATAAAGAAATATGAGACAATCAACAAACATTGGTGAAGGAACGGCATTTGAAATGTTCTGGCCAAAAAGGCATCACCATCAAATATCAATCCCAACTTTTGCTCCAAGTCTTCTGCTATTTGTAATATCAGAACAGGTTTCAAAACTAGTTTGAAATGGTAAGCAAGACCATTTCATACAATAAACAACGATATAATATACACCACCCAAAAATGAAAAGGTAAATTAGCTGGAATAGGAAGTAGAAGGGTCACGGTCATAAGTCTGGCACCCAGACCACACTTCAGCAAAGATAAGTGTGAAGGTCTCCACTTCCAACACACATACAAAATAAGGTGCTTTACCTCTTAAACATTTAAAACCTCTTCAAAGTCCCAGTTTTAACCTTATTTTTAAGTGATAGGAAGTAAACAAAATTACAAAAAGTTGCAGCCGTTGTAATACAACTTTTTTAACTGTTAATATAAAGAAAAAAATCATTGCATGATTGTTGTAGGTAAAAAAAAGGTTATCTTTGTAAAACACTGCAGCAAACAACCTTTTCACATCTCGACACTAAGACTATGGCTGCATCCTAAATCACATACTTCCCTACTATAAAGTAGGTGAAAAACAGTATGTGGTAAAAAAAAAAAAAAAAAGTATGTCTGAATTCACAGTACACATAAAAGAGTAGTGGAAAAGTACCCAGATTACCTACTTCTTCCAGTGATATTCTGCAGTGTGCATACGATGGACACTACTGTCCCATGAGGCCACGGGAAAGGATTGATGCTCACAGGCTAACAGTCACCTGATAATGACACCATGGCATATGTAGTATGTCCAGGTTACATTCTATATATAACAGGCATTCTCAACCTTGGTCCTCGAGTTTAGCTCCAACCCTAATCAAACACACCTGAAACAGCTAATTAAGCTCTTCATGATTACGAGAAAGCTACAGGCAGGTGAGTTTGATCAAGGTTGGAGCTGTGTAATTACATCTATTGATACTACTGGACACATCTTCAGTGATGTTCCTGGAATCATTGGGTGTTTCGGGTCTTTCAACATCATACACCCTCATCCAGGCGATCCAGCTGAGGCTGATCAGACCCCAGCTTGTGTCCAGTAGGCGAATCTAGCTACTTTTAGTGATGGGCAGACCGAGGCTTCGTGAAGCACTGAAACAGTTGAAGCAAATGTGCCATATTGTTTCGAAGCTTCGAATCAATCCGACACCCGTCTCTACGGCGACATCTAGTGGTCACTTGCATGTTTTGATCTGAAATACCTTGACTATGATCCATGTAAAAATGTCTTTAACATCTGTCTGACAACTACATGATCTTGGTTTTCTACCCTGTAGCCTCCTCATTATGAATAACTATAGTTTTTTTTGTGGTCATGAAAAATGAACATTAATAAAATATATAAAGCCACAATGTGTCACATTTGTTGCATAACATTTTTATTTAAAAAATATTATTTGCTCTGCTGTTGAAGGAGTTAGCTGACTTCTTTTTTTTTTACATATCATTTCTCCAGCCTTTGAAAAAATCCTCTCACATGGGACACTTGTTGTCTTCTGCACCCTCCAAAATGCCAGGATGAGTGCTCCTCAAATGCATCAAGGATAGCTGACTATCACAATACACACATCTCACTTGATTTGGTGTTTCCAAATGGAAATGCTCACACACCACAGATGTACGGCATCTCTTGTAATGGACAATAACAAAGATAACTTCCTATATTAATTTTCTATACACAAATGCAAGTTCTTAAAGGTGAATCCAAGATTTTATTTATTTCATAATGAGTTTAACTCTTATACAAAAGCCCTCAAAGTTATGAAAATGCAATCAGTCTTTTTTTCATTATAGAAGAATATGATCTTCAAACAAAACCCTAGCCCCTTTAATATTTTTTGTTTCTTTTATGATTTGCCTAATATATTTTTCTACTGTACTTTCAAGCAGCTGATCTGTATTTTGTAATACAAAAATGTTCTGTTATTGCCATGCTGTTTGTAAATTATTTGTTCAGCAATAAAAAAAATGTACGGCATCTTATGTGGAGCCTCCATTTGTATCTATTCTATTAATATATCCATCTATATATCACCTATGAATCTATATAATTCTATATCTCTAACTTATGCTGTGCTATCTGTCACTATCTATCTACTTAGCCTATATGAATGTGTCACTATATCTATCCTATCTGTCACTGTCTATACCTATCAGTCAATATATCATTTAAATATAGCCTAAATATAGCCTAACTAACCAAAGCGCACTCAAAATCTCCATTAGCCTATATCACAAAATCTCTCTCCTCTCACAAAAACCCACGAGGTGAAGATGGATTTACTTCACTTTTAAACTGTGGTGAATTAGGTTCATACAGATGTGTGACTGTGTGGTTTGTTCCCGCCCCCTTTAATCAACGCAGTTTCGCCACCTGATGAAACACTTCGAAGCTTCATTTAGCCATAGTCACGTGACATGGGTGTTTCGAATCACAGTTCTGAGCAGTGTTTCGAAACATCTGCGCTTCAGGATCTCGGCAAAGCCCCGAAACGTCAGTTTCGCGTCAGCCATCCCAAGCTACTTTGCCCCCATGGATCTCCTTTCTTGAGCCATATCCATCTTGAGGCTTTCTCTGCTGCTTCGGTGGTGTTGTAGATGGCTCTTCTTCTCCTCCCTCCATCGATGCCTAACAGACTGAAGGCTCTGAATAGGGATCGGGCCGCAAAGCCTCTGCTTCCGACCTCGATTGGGAGACACTTTGCTCAACACTCGCTGACCAGTCCCTCATACTTGGCGAGCTTCCTAAGGGACTGTTAGCTCCAACAGAACCACTTGTTTGGTGGACTCAGACAAGAGAACAACATCTGGTCTTAAGGTGGTGGTAACAATGGTTGGGGAACTTGAGTTGCTGCTCCAGGTCCACCAACAGCTGCCAGTCCCTCGCAGTGGCCAAGATGCCTGCAGATGTTTTTGCAGCTGGTCTTGGCTGCTCTCCAGCTCTGATGAAGGTGATGGCTTTCTTGGAGAGGTGGGATAGCTTGGCCCACTCGACTCCTGCGATGGCCTTCAGCACCTGGTCATGTCTCCACCTGTACCTCCCCTCTCCCTGTGCCTTTGGGCAACAACTCAGAATGTGCTCTAGTGTTCCACGCCTGGAGCACAGTGGACATGCTGCTGACTCCACTTTGCCCCATAGGTGAAGGTTTGATGGGCTGGGAAGCACATCATATACTGCCTGGATGAGAAACTGATCCGCTGTGGCTCTGTACTCTCTGTAGGACAATGGGCCTCAAGGATCAGGGTTGAGAACTCCTGCTATAGAACATACTTTTTAGCTGCGGTGAAGTAATTACTTATTCAAAATAAGTACCTAGTCAAGATGTATGCGATTTCGGACGCAGCCTATATTCAGACTGCAGGCAATCTTTTCAGGCAGACTGCCCGCACTATTAATTGCAAGTGATGATCAAATAAGATTTGTGTCCTGACATCACCTATCTGCATGGGTTGCTTTAGTAATGTAGGCGTACCTACATATGTGGCGTTTCAAAGCAGATGCAGGAATAATGGAGGTGCATCATCTCGCTCTCCAAATAAGTGCCCTGTCGAGTTGCATTGCAGAACTCCTCTGTCACACAGGGAAATGCCAAAATATTTGGACATACCATTTGAACACAGTATGAATACTTCCGCCATTGAAGTATGTGAACCGCTTGCTGAATCTGTGTAAATGTGAATAATTTTAACTAAATAAGAGAGATCATACAAAATGCATTATTTTTTATATTTAGTACTGTCCTGAATAAGATATTTTACATAAAAATGTTTACACACAGTCCACAAGACAAAAAAATTGCGGAATTTATTAAAATGACCCATTAAAAAGTTTATGAACCATTGATTCTCAATATGTGTGTAATTCCCTGGATGATCCACGTCTGTTTTTTGTTTTGTTTTGTGATGGTTGTTCTTGAGTTCCTTGTTTGTCCTGAGCAGTTAAACTGCCCAATATTCTTCAGAAAAATCTTCCAGGTCCTGCACATTCTTCAGTTTTCCAGCATCTTTTGCATATTTGATCCCTCTCCAACAATGACTTTATGATTTTGAGATCCATCTTTTTACAATGAGGACAATTGAGGGACTCAAACACAACTACTAAAAAAGGTTGAAACATTCACTGATGCTCCAGAAAACACGATGCATTAAGCTTATTAAAACTTTATTGAATCTGAAGATCAAGATAAATTGTACTTAATTTGTCTTCCGGGAAACATGTAAGTATCTTCTGTTGCTTTCGAAGGGCAGTACTAAATTAATTTAAAAAAAAATTTTTTAAACAAAAGAAATATTCTGACCTCTTCATCCTGTTCAAAGGTTTTCACCCCCGGCTCTTAATGCACTGTGTTTCCTTGTTTCATGTTCAATGTTTCAACCTTTTTTAATAGTCTTAAAATCATACAGTCACTGCTGGAGAGGGATCAAATATGCAAAAGATGCTGGAAAACTGTAGAATGTGCAGGACCTGGAGGATTTTTCTGAAGAACATTGGGCAGATTAACTGCTGAGGACAAACAAGGAACTCAAGAACAACCATAACAAAACAAAAACCAGCCATGGATCATCCAGGGAACGACACACAGTATTGAGAATCAATGGTTCAGAAACTTTTGAATGGGTCATTTTAATAAATTCAGCTATTTTTTTGTCTTGTAGACTATGTAAATATTTTTTTATGTAAAATATCTTATTCAGGACAGTAAAAAAATAACGCATTTTGTATGATCCCTCTTATGTTGACTCTGCAAGCAGTTCACATACTTTTTCTTGCAACTATATATATCAGGGACGTTTCCTCCGAGGAAGCAAGGGAGGCAGTAAAAAACTGGATGAAAAAATAATCAATATTACAAAAATAACGCAAATATTACAAAATGTGACATTAAAAAGTGTAAAAATCACTCGCATTTAAGAAGTAGCACTGTCTAACAGCGACACCCGCAGGTAAAGTTACAATGGGAGGCTTGCCTCCCCTGAGCCCATTGACTTTTAACAGATCCCCCCAAAGCGAGCGGTGAGTTTGATGGGGAATAACTGAGAATGAATGGAGGAAAGTCACGTTAGAGGAGGCAATGCATGAAAGCACTTACACTGCTGGTTTAACTATAGGCCTACTGTATTTTCCTCCACTAACAGCCTAAAATACAAAGCAGTGAAAGCACTTCATGCAGAGTGAGTTATATTTGACCTAACATGCTACACAGTCATTTCTCAGACAATGTTAGGAGCAAGTGTTCTGTCCCAAATATACACCATGTCCAACAGCCTTCAGCGTGCTATCACTTGCAGTAAGTGAGGTCAATGTACACGATATGGCGTAGAGATGTGCGAGAGATCACGGCCAGCGCTTGCATAAAGTACGCCCTATCGTGTACATTGACCTCACTTACTGGAAGTGATAGCACGCTGAAGGCTGTTGGACAGTGGTGCATTAGAGGTAAAAAAGATAAACTGTTCATTTTCTTGCACAAACCGATCTTTTGTCTTAAGACAATCGTCATGAGCCGCAGGGTTTAATATGGATTTGTATGTGCATGTTTTTTACTCTCATACCAAGTTACACATACAAGTTACTTTGATAAGCAATGCATTACAATATTGCGTTACTCCCTTAACCCTTCTCCGGTCTTCGGGGTCTTTTCTGACCCCGAAGGACGTTTGCTCAAATAAAAAAATGTTTTCCCTTTGTCCAAATGTCATGAGACTTTGTACGGTGGTCAACACTCTAAAGCTCTACAAATAAAAAAAACATTTATTGAATTGATATCCGTTTTTATGTTTGTGAGACAAAAAAAAAGTCACAGACTAAATTCATCCTCAAAAACAGAAACACAGAACACACATACTGAAATGAAGTAGCACACTTCCAACAATGCATACAACATCCACAATGCAAATGATCATGCTCACACACACATTTGTTATTGCTGTTCACTCTTGTTCAGGTTTGATTCTAATCATAATGTAATATCATTGAAAAAATATTTCTCAGTACAAAAATGCTAAACTCTGACATTAATTGTTATAAATGTGATTTCATAACATTTAGATATGAATCACAGAAAAATACTTGTGAAAAGATGTCAGTCAGTCATAGCACAGCTCTGCAGCCATTTTCTGGTAAAACTTTATTTTAAAACTATTTTCTAAAATATGGGCAAAAATCTTACACTAAACCATGTCAAATTATCCATGTTAACCACACGAATGAAAGTTAGAAATTTGGGTCTTTTATAAAGTGAATTTTACATAAACAGATTGTGAGAATCCATAAAAAAAAATATATTAACTGGACAGATGTGGAGTAAAAACAAGACGTAAAATTATATTAGTTCTAAAAATAGTCAGAATTACTTTGTTGCCTGGGGTCTGTGGAGACCCTGAGTGTAATTCCAAGTGAAGGCTGGAGAAGGGTTAAGTAACCAAGTGTTAGTTACGAGGGAGGGTTAACAAATTTAATTCTGTGAAAAGACCCCTCACAAATTGAAAAATGCCTAATGCAGAGTTAAAAATGCAAATTCACATGTGTACAGTAGAGGGTACAGCTCAAACCTCTCAGCTGTGCTTCCATTCTGGATAAATGGAATAGGGATCCAGCGGAGATTAATAAAATTTAATTCACCAATAAAAACAAATCTAAAGTAATTATGGTTTAATTGAATCAACGAATGTCAGCAGCAAGACATCGGTCAATAAAGTCAGATTAAATGCATTTGATAACAGAATTCTCTTTTTTTTGGGGGGGGGGGGTCACTTTAGTGTAGTTGTGAAGGTACTTGGATCTGAGCAGAGTCTTAACTATATGCACTGCTGAGAAGTTATGAGGAGAAACCCATGGAATACCTGGAAGTTATTTAACAAAAGAGTACTAGAGCTTTAAAGGGGTTATTCTAACTTGGTTTAACCAGTCAGTGCCATAAAGGAAATGGCACAGTTACACATTAGGCTGTAATTGACAACCAAGACAAAATGCTTTTTTGAAAAAGACTTTATTTGGGTTGCAAATCAAAATGGACTAGAAGGCTGAGAGCAGTATTTCTCCTGTTGACAGCTGGGCTTTCTGGATCTGGGCATTAGTGTCTCTTCGTACTATAACAAGAGATAAATAAGTTAATATGGATAGACTTTGCAACAAGACAAATTTACCATATTCTCAATTTAAACGAGTCAGTAAAGGAGCATACCTTTCTTTCCAGCTCTTAAAGGGATGGGAGACGGACACTGTCTCTTACAGATTCCATCATTCTGATTGACATCACAGAGCACAGCATCACAGTGTACATGAATCTGGGGAGAGAAGTAGTCAGTGATACAGCCTGGTGCACAATCACTTCTAAGATGAGATCTAGTTACCTGATTTTGGGGTACAACATCATCCTGCACGAAAGTGAACATCTTGATTTCAAAGTGTTTCATGTGAGATGGGTACGGAACCACACCAGGAGTCACAGGGTGGAAAATGGTCTCGTAATTGTCAGCAGGATTCACACAGCTGTCAAGATCAAAAGCAGATGCTCATTCATTTAAATATAATGGTTTATCGGAGAGGTCCAAGACCTTAGGTTGCACTTGAACCACAAAAATATGCTTAACCAACCAGGATTTCTGTAGACTTGCTTTAGAAATTAAGGTTTGTAATGTGGACAGACTACTCAAGTAGGACTGATCAGTAACAAGTAATATGAAAGACTAAGCAAAGGGTCAAGTTAAAATTAAATATAATTACCCATCTACAATCAAGTCCCATCTTGGAGTAGAGTTCCGTTCGTCTTTCAGAGTAGCCCAACAGTTTTCCAAGACTAGCTCTATCTGAGGATCAGTAGACTGGAGCAGCACAACCTCAAAGAACAGAGGACTTCTTAAGTACTGTACAACTGGGTAATCCTCTTCAGCATAGAAATTGGTATAAGAGCCATCTGGGTGGAGAGGGAGAAGCAACATGGTCAATGAAGAGCACATGAAGTTCCTAAAATGTCAGTATATCTGGAACTTGATCAGATGGCATTGAAGTTATTCAAGTACTCTAGCATACCTAGAGCCAGTTTCAGTACAACATGCAGCTCCCCAAAACCAGTCTCTAGCAAAGGTTCATTTTCTCGCGGCTTGGTGAAAAATGCAATTGTCTGGGTATCATTTAGAGTGTAAAAGCAGGACATGGTCACTCTAACAAGGAGAAAGAACAGGTTAACTTCAGAAGACATCAATTAGCAGGCATGATACATGAGGTAAAAGAGACCATCTCACCGATACTCTGGATCAGGAGTGAGCGCATCTTTTTTACTCTGCTTGTAAACTGGTAGCCCGTTACCCAAGACGATTTCATTCTGATACATCATGACACCATCATAGAACTGAGGGAGAGACAGGAGCATCATAAGAGGGTGCGTGTTTAACACTAGGAAAACTAAAGCATCACCTCCATACCGTTCTAGTTGTTCCACAGCTGTTTGCATCAAAGGAAAAGTAGGCAAAGCGGTCGTTGCTGAATTTGGGTCTGCAGGACTGATCTCTCAGGGTGAGATCACGGGGGACAAGCTGGGGTACGGATTCTACCTTTACTGCAAGTGCTGACATGGATCCATTGCTGAAACACTCTGGAAAGGTCATGTAAAGGCAATTGTTAGTCTCCAAGCAAAATGCAATGGAAAGTGCTAAAGTTGACAACTCGTAAGAACATACCAGTCATGGTCATGGGAAAGTTGCAAGCCAGGGAAAACTCTGTAAGGGTCCATTTGTTGACAGGCTCCCATGCCAACACGTCAAGCCGTGCCCTCAAGGACGATGGGTACATCACCTGCAAAAGTAAAGACATTAAGACAAAGCAGAGACCACAACAAAGAGGTAACAAAGGGATGTCATACCTCAAACGCAACATCAACTGATAGGAAAGGCACCTCCAAGCTCATGTGAGTAGCATTCTCCTTTACACCATAGTCTTCTCTCCGCGTTGCAGTCAGGTCACGTGTACCCAGCATGATGTTAAAGTTTTTGCCCAGATTTCCAGACGAAACAACTATGTAGAACTTTTCCTCATCACATGATCCACTCACAGTTGGGAGAACTGGATGGGGAACAGTTAATTAGCAATGATAAATCCTTTTCAGTATTGGTGAGAATGTCTTCAGCCTAATTGTTACTTACCGACATCTTGAAGGCTTGCGGCAGCCGTTGCATCGTAGGAAAAGGGAACGGATTCAGGGACGATCATAAAACCATAGATAAGGCGAAGAGTATAAACTGTAAGCAGCAGATCAGTTTGCTGCAATGAAAGAAATGCATATCAGAAACTGCAACAACAAAACAGCCTCATTGAATTATTTGACACTCACAGTTCTCATGACAAAAGAATCAGAGAAGGGGACTTGAAGTCGGAATGACTTGGAGCCATTTTGAAAGCGCTGTTCCTGTATGTTGAAACCCCTCACATTGGCCTCTGCCACAGTAAGGACTCCAGCAGAAAAAGTTATGTTAACCAACTCCACATCGTAAAGGAACGGCCCCAAGAGCACGTCAAACATCCTTCCATCTACAGTAGTGACTACAAGAGAAAGAAAGTCAAGCCATATTTTAAAAATAAAACAAGGACTTTGCAATGCCATGACTGCTAGTGGCACAAAGTGCTGGAACCCACTCACAGTCAACAAATTGGGGTGGTCTTGGCATAAAAGGAGTCTTGATGGGGAGGAGGACTCTGTATTTAGTAGCATCCACACCTCCCTCACTCCACCGTAACACCAGCATTGTCTCGATGTTGTATCTGATGTGGTACTGGTTGTTTACAGCATGACTCTACAACAGGATACAACCATTAGCTCTAGCCTTAAGGAGTCAAATTCAAAAAAGAAAAGAAACAACCTTGTAGTAGCCATCTGGTCCACCAATTGGCAGTTTCATTACAATATGATCGCCTTCTATTGTCAAGATATATCCTCTAGAGGCCATTTGTGCATTGTCGATTAGCTTTCCATCAATTCCCATAAACATCCCAAGGATCTGGGTGTCAGTAGAGCTCATTAGTGGATTAAGTCGGGGGAAGTACCAGGTGATCATTTCATCAGTAAAAGAAAGTCCACCTGCAAGTGAAGCAATAGGTCAGGGTTCCTCCATCTTGGTCTTAGAGATCCACTTACCCGAAGAGTTCAGTTCCAACACACCTAGTTGTAATTTCTCAAGTGAACCCAAAGGTTGTTTAATTGACTTGGGTGCATTTAATTGGAACTTAACACTTCAGGAAAGTGAAGTGGAAGATGAAGAATGGACACTGCAAATATTGGCCCAATTGTTCATAGTCACACGTACCAGTTGGACATGCAGCAACAGTATCCAACATGGTTACGGACCACTGTCTCTTGAAGTAGGTGGTCACCCTGATAATCTTCATTGGCACTCCATTCACCTGTAGAGCAGGTACAACATTAGCTCAATCATTATCTCCTAGCAAATGAAGGAAGCACTAGTTCCCACTCACATTTTCTTCATAGGTCTCAGGCATGTTATATCCACTTCGGATCACCAATCGAGACTTGGTTGTTGCTACTCCATATCCTGCCTTTAGGGCATCTTCAAACACCATGGCTTTTTGTCTAGGTGTGAAAAACACCATCCGCCAGATGTTGCTTTGGGAGGTAATAGCCTACAAGGTGAGGAGTAAACACATGACCAATCTGCAGGTGCAAAGACAACACAAAACAAGAACTGGATCTCCATACCTCAGAAACCGTATCAGTCCACTGGTTATCAAACATTGTTGTCTTTTGGGCGTTCTTAGGCTTCCTACGCATGGCTGTAATTTCTCCTGGCAAGCGGTTAACAGAAACCTAGGAGGAACAATTGTTTAGATATCAGATATGAAAGTCACCAGTGCTTAATGTTTGTGGTATAAGCCAGCCAAGGGTTTACCTCCATATAATTTCGCTCGCAAAGAATTTCACGGGGGGCCCATTTGTCATGGGTACAGGTCTCATCCACATGATAGATCTCTTGCTCTGCTTTGACGCCACTCACCCGGACACGCATGTCAACATCAAACATGACATCATCCTGAATGGAGAAATAAAAGTGAGATGGCAGAACACAGTAATTGTTTAAGGCCAAAGAGAGCCAATTACCTCATTCTTTGCAAAACAGTTGAGGAGGGACGCAAAGACTCTGTAGTTACCCCAGGGATCAGATTCAATACTAAAGCCACATTTAGTAGCCAGGCTTTGAGTTATGGGTTCAATTTGGGAGCCATCTGAAAAGGAAGAGTACAAGGTTAAGACATGAATATAGATTACAAATCAGAAATATAACTAGATTGCAGACAACTTACTGATCGCATCAAATTCAACCTGACTTCCAAAAGCTAGAGATTTATCTACAGTTAGCCGCATATAACCTCCCAGACACTCGGTTTTCAGTCCTGATCCTGAAAAATACATAATTTGAAACAAATTATGTAGAGAAGAGTGGCACTTTTGACCCGCCACACCTAATCAAGTAGATATGGAAAACATACTTTGGTTGAAACTCTGTGCTGGAGCCTTCTGTGGTGATACAAAATTGAAGTTCTTCTGTGCCAACACCACAACCCCCAATAGCCATAAAGAACTGAAAGAGAATAACTTTAAAATAACTTTTTTATTAAAGCAGCAACAAATCACTCAACACAGAATATAACTTACCAAATCCCAGAAAGCCATGGCATCATTGCGCAAAAACAAATCTCTGCTATCAGGTGGATAAGATGTACAGGAAACCACCACAATTGAAGAGCTGCAAAAGTGTACACATTCATGGAGTGATCTGAAAGGGATTTTATATGGAAGCCAATTATTGTGCACAGGTGATGCTCATCCTCATCTAACAGGTGTCATGAGTTAACTATTATGCTGCAGTATTCAGAGAGAGGAATTCATCTCAACGTTAATGAATGAAAGCTGTTCCCAGCCCATGATCGTTGCTAAACTAATCCCAGAATAAAATGCATGTTTGAGCTGTTTTAACTGAAAGCAACTTGCACTGACAGATCTTAAAATATGTCAAATATGTCACTGCCATTGTTTTCTCTCGAGAAGCACAGTAATGGTTTTTCTTTTTCTTTTTTTGAGGCATGTTTATAAAAGCTACTTAAATGTCCTAATTTACCTAAGGTCTGTTCCTGGCTTAATCTAAGCCCTATGAATAACCAGCACTCTCCTCCACCCTCAATAACACGACTGAGGTGAGACGGGCATTCGGTGCTTGAGCAAGGCACTGAACCCCCGACTGCTCCCCGAGCACTGCAGCAATATGGCTGCTCTGGGTGTGTGTTTATGGTGCATGGGTTAAATGCAGAGCACAATTTCCAAGTATGGGTCGCCACACGTCACTTCACTTCTCTAAAATAAAAAATTTCAAAAAAATAATTGTATCATAAAAGTGTTTTCATGTTAAAAGTTTAGTGATTCTTTGATTGTCAAATAGGCACACTTTCATTACACAAAACACATGCCACTCAAACCAGAATCATCTAAATCGGACTGTACTTTGCTGTTTGGTGATTGTGCAACATCAAACCATATGTGTCACCGGTGAATATATGCAGGTTATAAAGCATTTTCGTTTTCTTCTCATCATGTAAGCATTTTATTGCTTTGAGAAAACCAATGAAAAAAAAAAAAACAGGAAATAAAAACATTTACATTAATCATTTCTAATACATACCAAATATAATGCTGATATTAATTCTGTATGAGGGTCAATGACATGACATGTACATTTTGTGTCCAAATTCATTATTTTCTTAAAAGGAATTTTAATAAATACATGTCATATATCAAATTGATCTACAATATTTCCTTTATAAGAAACCCTTTTCATTGACTTTTTGAGTTGTGGTGTTTGAAAGACCAAAAATGTCAGGTGGTGCGACCGTCGGAACGTACAAGCAGAAAAAAAGCAAATATAGCTGCAAGCAGCAATACCGGGGCCAAGCGCAAAGAAGAAGACAAGACATGCCAAAATGGCTGGCAGTGTCAGATCAACTGCAGCAATGAGCAATTAATCACATTTTAAGATGACTTTATGCAAAAGGCTGAAAATGCATTGTAGTCTGAGAGTGTCAGACCAACTGCAACAATAAACAATTATACAGTTTAAGAAGATTAGGCAAAATGGCTAAAATATCATTTATAGAGTCACTGATAATATAAGTTAATGGTTTATCACTTTTGACCAATAGGTGGCACAGTTACGAAATTGATGTGGTGTGGTCAGAATAAGGGAACAATGACACATGCAAAGATTGATGCCAATATGTCAAAGCATTGCAGAGATACAGCCTCAAGAGTTATTTTGGCATCATGTCTCAACTTCGTCTTTGCGGTTTACAAAAACGGTTTCATCTATTGATGCAAAATCCCTAACTTTTTGTTGACACAGTCTGAAGATGATACGATTCAATTTTGGTGGAAATTGGACAAACGGTCTAGGATGAGTTTGAAAAAGTAGGTTTTGATCAAATAAGAACATTGAGGACAGGATGTTTGACCAAATATGGCAAAATTAATATCTATGTTCTCGGCATGAGCCAATAAATGTATTATGACCAGTTTCATTAAACTAGGCTAATTTAATCAAAAGTTATTAGCATGTTTGTAAATTTTGTTATAACCTTTGACCACAAGGTGGCACTGCCCCAAAACATTTTGAGTACCTTCAAAGCATGGTGCGGAAGACACATACCAAGTTTCGTAACGATAGACTAATGCGTTTGTAAAATATAGTATTTTAGCACAAAATTCAAAATGGCTGACGGCCAAAATAGCTGATATGGTAAAATTGAATATCAGACGACTCGGCATGCAGTCTTTAATCTAACGAGACCACTTTTATGATTTTTGGACAAAAGGTTTAAAAGTTATAAGCAAAAACAGCTATTTTTTGTATCTCCGGACCAGTAGGTGGCGCTACGCCGAAACACTGCATGTTGCCTCAAATCATGCTTGTGATGACATGTACAAAGTTTGGTTTGAACAAGATAAAGCGTTGCGGAGATATAGCCTTAAGTGTGTTTTTGCAACCGCTACGTAAAATTTGTTTGCACGTTTATCGAAAACGATTTGATGAATCAACTTGATTTGTAAGATTTTTTGTCAGCATCGTCTGAAGATGATCTGGTTAAATTTTCGTGCAAATCGGACGAACCGTCTAGGACGAGTTAGCAAAAGTAGGTTTTTAGCAAATAACAAGATGTAGGACAAGAAAGTTTGCCAAATATGGCAAAATTGGTATCAATGTACTCGGCATGAGCCAATGACTGTATTATGACCAGTTTCAATAAACTAGGCTAATTTAATCAAAAGTTATTAGCATTTTTGTCAAGTTTGTTATAACTTTTGACCACAAGGTGGCACTGCCCCAAAACTTTTTGAGTACCTTCAGGGCATGGCGTGGAAGTCACATACCGAGTTTAGTAACAATACACTAATGCGAAAACGATTTGATGAATCAACTTGATTTGCAAGATTTTTTGTTAGCATGGTCTGAAGATGATCTGGTTCAATTTTCTTGCAAATCGGATGAACCGTCTAGGACGAGTTCGCAAAAGTAGGTTTTTCGGAAAATTCAAAATGGCGGGAAAAATATTATGACGGAAAATGACGTCATAGGGTGTAATCGAATCGAAAGAATTTTGTTTCTAGCCCTTATGGTTCAAAAGTTATTAGCATAAACATGAGTCCAATTTTGGACTGATGGTGGCGCTAGAGGGATTGAGTTAGAGACTCCACATTTGCTATGGAGACACTTCAGACTGTCCTCTATAAGTGTGCCAAATTTCATAACTTTTTATCACACGGTTCTATGGGCTGCCATAGACTTCGTGGTGGAAGAAGAAGAAGAAGAAGAAGAAGAAGAAGATGAATAATAATAATAATAGGAACGGGAACGGTTTCAATAGGTGCCTTCGCACCTTCGGTGCTTGGCCCCTAATAAAAAGGTTAATTTTCTCAGTAAAAATCTTAATCAAATAGTTTGGAACGATTATATGTTAAATTCCTTATAAATGAGGGAAAATAGTGTATCGGTCCTATTACAAAACTATTCTATTACTTAAAAAACTTTTGTCCGACTGACATAAAAATGCCATTTTATGCAATGTTACTTTAAAAAAAAAACATATGATAGCATATGACATTACACAGAAGAACCATTAGTAACAATGTTAGTCACCCTCCCATAAATATTAGATAAATTGACATTTTTGAGTTATGATGAGGTTGATTCAACTTATCACGTCAGGTGGTATGACCCCTGGAAAACGTTGAAAATGTGTTGTCATTATAAAAATGTGTATATGATTTTAAAAATGTATATATAACCTTAGCCTATGGGCAAACATTTGTATAGGTGTCCAAGTGAATGCCTGTTAGATTTGAATTGAGTTTGAAATGTCAGGTGGTGCGACCAGCAAATTTACATTTAAAAGTATCAATTCCCACTGCAACTGCAAAATGAAGTAAGAAATACAACTGGAAACCGTTATATAATGTATACAAATACATTTTTTTTATTTTGAAACCTTATTTGTCTTTGACCCATGAATGAACCGTTTGGTCTGAAAAATCGCTTGGACGGAGGTCTAGAAATTTAAGTCTGGAAAAGTACAGAATTTTGAAATGGAAAATGTGTAGGAAGGAACTCTGAATTGATAAATCAAATAACTATTCAAAGTATTCTGAAATGTACACCGTCATGCATTTTATTCAGAACTGTATTCAAATACATCTTGAGCAGTGACCCACAGGACTGGACAAAGATTGAAGGAATGCTAGCAGGATTTGTAATTACATAAAGAAACATTTCATGTTTGAATGTAATTTTCACTCATGTCATGACTGCACAATCACATGCTTTTGGATTGTCCATGACAACATAACTTGTTGTTGACTCAACAGTTTTACTGACTAGCACTCATCAGTAGCCTCTTTTCCACTTTTCTTCACTGTCCAGGAGTGTCTGACTCAAACTTTCTTTAGCATCTTTAAAACCAGGATTCAGCTCCAGGGCTCTCCGAAAGTCACTCTCAGCCTCCTTGAAAAAGCCTTGGGAGGAAAAACACATTGAAATCATACAGCACCCCTTAGTGGAACACAATAGATTGACAGAAATAATGATCTGGGGGGAAAAAAGCTTAGCTGGTTGGATGGTCTGAGCTAGTTTAATCTATTCTGGCTGGTGCCCCTGTTCATCTTCAAATACAAGTTTTTCACAAGCAAAGTGGGATGTATGAGGAAAATACTTAATCTACAGCCTTACGGTTCAACTTTGTACCTACCTAATCTGTAGTGTATCAATCCTCTGTTATAAAGTGGCACTTCAAACTGGCTGTTGATCTGTATGGCCGAAGTATAGTCATCCATGGCTTCATAGAAATCCACTCTGAGGTACTTCATCTGCCCTCGATTATTATAGGCGATGGCCAAATCTGGAGCGTTACAGTCTCTAGAGTACATATAAACGAGATTACAAGTGAAAACATTAATTTATTAAAGGTGCTGTATGTAAGTTTTTGACTGTACTAAAGCACAAAAATATCATAATATGTATGCAGATATTTAGGAAACATGCTGAGTTCACGTAGCCTGGTCTTACCAGACAAACAAACAATATTTTGAATTTGGACAACAGTACCCATTTCAACCACCCCTAACTGCCAAAGGTCCAGAATTTAAGTCCGTTTTCTGTAATAAACAGGTGTTATTTTAAGTAATGACAGCCAATAATTCGAATCCGGACCTCTATTTTTCCTATGTGTAGGCTATAAATGTTGTGAAATAATTGCCTATAGTATTACTTTAATGCAGCAGATATTGCACAGCACCAAGATCTTCTAATCTGAGCTGCCTGCGGTCTGTCACCGCTCGTCAACGTAAAAAAATATTTTATTTAAGTATTTAAGAGGACCAATCAAAACAAAGTAGGCGGGCTTTATGTTCACTGAAGCAGCTGAGCGCAAATTCCAGCGCAACGCTTCAGTAAAGGGTCATAAAGTGCGAGATAAGATGTAAGTAGCTAAACATTTCATATTTGGCAGCTGTTTTAGGAATTAAATGTTAAACTACCGATAAAAATAATCAGGCAAACTAATAAACCTTTGTCTAATTTTGCCATTTTTAATTTAAAATAGATAAATACGTATATAATTTACGTGATTTAATGTAACAATTAGCAACTGTCAATGTGAGAGAACAAGAAACATTAACGAATCCGTTTTCTTCATATAATGCATACGATTAATAATGAATGTGTACATATTGTGAATGAATTTTTAAAAAATCTTAGAAAGTGATTAATAAAAAATATTCTAAATATAAATTGACCCTATGTTTTGTTGACTGCTGTAGGAGGGGAAGATAAGGAGAATGAGAGAAAAATAAAGAGTGATGAAGATGAGGAGAGAGCAGGAATTGACAAATAATTTACTTCCCACTGACTTAGTTTTAAAGCAATTTCTCTAAATTTGTTTGCCCTTCAAACGTCTTAAAATGCACATATGTAGATCAGAGAAATAAAAATTTTCTCGGGGAGCATGCCCCCTAACCCCCCTAACTACCTAGGGTGTGTGTGTGTGTGTGTGCAGAACATCCCACAAATTCTAAGACTAAGAACATCAAGATCCCTCTCTCCCCCTAAACGAATCCCATCTAAAATCGATTAAAGTATAAGTAAAGGCAAAATAATTTGTTTCCTGACCAATTATACGTTAGTGATCCTACAAATGTTAAAGGGGTGGTAAAACACATTGTTTTGAAGGCTTGATTGTGTTTGTGGGGTGCACTGTAACATGTGTTCATGCTTCGTTTGAAAAAAAAAAATTGCCTTATTTTTCATATATTTGACCTTTATTCTACACTGCTCTGTCCCTCCTTGTAAAACGGTCTGATGCTTTCCGGGTTGTATGAAGCCAGTCCCTCAAAAATACGCGATGGGCTCAGATTGGTTAGCTGGCCCAGTGTGTTGTGATTCGCTAACCGCAGTGCACGTTTGTTGGAAACGTCACGCCCCTTACCTGGAGGCTGTGCTTTGGTCAGTATTAGAAACAATGGCGTCAATAAAACCATACCAATCTGAGCCCGAATCAGACACAGAGCATTTTAGTGAAGATGATCGAGCAGAACCTGTTCAGTCCTCAAGAGTAAAGGCTGCGGATCTATAGTGATCGCTACTGAATGGCACTGTTACTTTTGTATTTTTAGAACGATTATAGCCAAATATCTGTCGCAAGAACTATTAACCCAAAACACTAAGCACTGGCTTTACTAGTAAGTTAGCCAAATCACACACAGAACCATGTTTAGCATGCCTGTAGATAAATAATACATAAAAGCTCTAATCAAAGAATCTTTTACACTAATGCCAAGTTCGCAGTTGAGATTTTAACGTTAGTGTTTGTAACGATAGGTGTTCGTCGGATAACGTTAAGTATGAATGAGCATTTAACAGACTGGTTTGCAGAACAGCGTTGTCATCTGTTTACTTCCTTGCTACAACCTATTACAGGAAAACACATCGATGAAAAATAAATCAGACTTACAGGTTGTGGCCCGTAAACAGCTTCTGTTTGTAAATCCAGCTTTCAGGACAAGCCGTTGTGCATATCCTGTATTGAACTCGCGAACATTGTGGAAGTTTTCCTCCGTGAAATGTGCTGCGGGAGGGAGCCCCGCGCGCGTCGTGCATTCACACACTGGCCGCGTTTGTCTCACGCAGCTGATGTTGTGCAAATCCGGTGTTGAACTCGCGAACATTGTGGAAGTTTCCCTCCGTGAGATGTGCTGCGGGAGCCCCGCACGCGCCTGTTTCCTTCTGTCTCATACACATGTGCATATAACATGCTGTATGGTCAACGCTCTGCAACGCACCCCTGTCCCTATGAAGGCTGAACAAAGCAAGTATCCCAGACCTGCAATCCGGATGAATATAACAGCGTTTCCTCGGCATCGCGGCAACAACACTCCAGCCTAACTATACCACAACAGCGCCGCGATACAAAATGGCGCCCCCGCCCCCCCCCTATTTAATATTCTCGGAGGAGGGGTTTATGTAAATATTGAGCCTGGTGATGTCACCAGCCCTGGAGGAATGTGTGTAGTCGCCTGCTGGCCGTTTGCTGTAGTTCTTAGAAATGGATTTCTTTAAAAGCAAATATCTCCCTTTGCTTTAAACTTTGAACGTTGTAACTTTGCAGATGTTGTTTATGCTCAAGCAGCAACATTACACGCTAGCTAAAGTTAGAATAGTGAAAACGTGGTTTACCACCCCTTTAAAGCTACACTATGTAACTTTTCCGTCCACTAGAGGTCGCCTGTTCAAAACAAAGGCGTAGTTTGATGACGCCACGTTTGAGCGCAGATTCTCGGGACATGTGGTCTTCACCTCACAGCCGGTGGGAAACAGTCAGGATAGGACTTGGGCAGAAATCATGTTCATGGATGCGATTATTAACATTACTGTAGTCTGAAGCAGAGCAGGAGTGTTGTGGAGCTGAGCAAGGCCGCAGGAGCGATTGAAGAGCGGGACTGTTATTATGGCATAGTCGCTGGCGGGACTTTTATTATGACACGGTTGCCGGCGGCACTTCCTCTTCTCCAGTGCTGAGTGTGAGGTAACGCAACTCTGTTTATCGTATTAGATATATCTGAGTGTGTTGAAAAGGAAGTTATGACGTTCGCTCGGCGGCTGCTATGACACTTGTTCACACTGCAGTGAGAGTAAAGCGTTTCTGCTAAATAAAACCGGAATACCGAGGGTAACGCAGATATGACGCAATCGACAGGCGACTCCCTCACACGCATAGCTCACACGTCCCGGTTCCTTGGTTAAAATAGCAATTTCTCACGATTTACAAATAGTTGAAAACATTTGGGATATTCTAAGTACTCAACTGAACAAAATATATAACACTGGCCTAGTGGTTTCTGGATGTTTTACTGCAAAAATCCTACATAGTTCACCTTTAATTTAGTGACTTCTTCAAAACTTCATGTTTCACAACATGATACAAACACATGTTAGCTTCTAGTTCTGTCACATGAATTTGTGATTTAAACTTTGTGGGGAAGTTTTGATTATCCATGCCATATAACTGTGTGTTTGGACTGAAAAAGGAGGTACATGATCTTGGTTAGTAATTTGACAACATTGTAGTAAATATGATGTGAAAAAGGTCCAATGACAAGCTAATCAATGGCCCGGTTTCACAGACCGGGCTTAGACTAAGCCAGGATTAGGCTTTAGTTCAATTAGGACATTTAAGTAGCTTTTATAAGCATGCCTTAGAAAAAAAAACATTACTGCTGTGCATCTTGAGACAAAACAATGGCACTGAAATATTTTAAGATCTGTCAGTGCAAGTTGCTTTGAGTTAAAACAGCTCAAACATGCATTTTAGCCTGGGACTAGTTTAAGCCTTGTCTGTGAAACAGGGGGAAAGTATTTTATGTGTGTACCTGACAGTTTGCATGCAGTCTGTGCTAATGTTTACACTGGCAGTGTCCTTCTGACTAATTTATTCACTTAAAATTACAGTCATTAATACCTGGATTTGGTGCAGGAATCGATGAATTGTGTGTATAATTCCTCTGCTCGTTTAAAATTCTTACTGTTGAACTCATTATGTGCGTTTTGTAGGATTATGAGTTCGCTGTCCTCCATGAGACGCGCTGCTGGCGACTGTCACCTCATGAATATTAATTAGTACGTACTACCGTTCCTGGAACGTCAAGTCACTGGTCCAGTCACTGAACGTAGTTAATATTCATGAGGATTAGATCGTTCGTTGCAATCTGATTTGATGTTTCTGTGCACTGGCAAGATGCGAGCGTCCCCTTCTGAGCTGGAGTGTAATAATTAGCGCTGTGCTTGAGAACTAAATCTTTGACTTTGACCACTTTAAAGTGAGTTTTAACTTTCAAAGTGCCACATTTACAACTAATGTTGTTGGCCTCTGCAATTTTACATTTCTACTGATGTCCTCACAATTACAAGCAGCAACTGTGCACAGAAATTCACCTCTGGTTATGTCAATGTACTGTCTTTCAGCATAACTTTTTTTTATACCTAACCTCTTTAACTCTCGTGATTTGCTGGGGAATTTCTCAGCTCCATGCTTACCCGTGAGGTTAGGATGTGAAAATCTTTACCAGACTTGTTTTTCACCCAGTCTTTGACAGAATAGATGGTTTGAGAGGCAAGTGGATGAAATATGTGTACACAGGGAATGCTTTGAAGTGAATAGGATCATTTATGACCAACAAAGTGTGCCAGTCAAGGTTCAGACGGCAGAAATATTGGCCGCTGTGTACTTCAAAACGGTTTTGAATATCTCACATTGCATGGTGAACAGTTTGAAATGCACCAATGGCGCCTGGTGCACCTTCACCCAGATCTCAGTTAACTTCAAGACCTCATATTCTGGCAGGGAGATGGATTTTGCACTGAACCGAATGATCTTTGCTCACACTTTGGACCCAAATATTGGTGTTTGCTGTGAGAATTAACACATTACACTTGTCTAATGTGAGCAAAGCCTTGAGCAGTCAGGTGGCCACTGACTGAATCTGATCATTCCTCTCCAAAAAAAAAAAAAAAAAAAAAACAATCTTTCATCTCCTTGCAACCAGGTGAATACTTTCTATGTTTGCTTTAACAGGCGATGGAGAAATATCAGTTGATGTGATATTGAAAACGCTCCAATGCCAGAGGGTTGTGAATCGATTTTAGATGGGATTAATTTAGGGAGAGAGAGGGATCTTGATGTTCTTAGTCTTAGAATTTGTGGGATGTTCAAATGTTTGTATAGTGCATCGTGGGATTACATAGTCATAATCCCACAAAGCTTGTCAAGAACATATTTTCGTGCAGTTTCACCCGACCAATGATTATATGATTATGTTTAGTCTATGGCTAGACTGAAGGTCTACAGTTGGTCTGTTATGTTTGAGATATTGATTCAGGCACATCTCACATTGGTTGCAGACAGACAGGTTTTTGACATCTTACTGTTAAACCTATAGTCTGTCTAGCTGAACTATGTGATGATGATTTCTATAGGGTCGTCTGTACTGAATGTACTCAATACATCATGTGCTATGAAATCAAGGCAAATATTATGAACCGGACAAAGAGACTTTGAGACTGTTAATTAAAGGTATTTCAAGTTTTAATGTAATGAATATTATTGATTAAATTGCTTGATTATAAATATTGTAGAATACAGTATGTCTTTATTTATACTTGAGAGTCTACATGAGCTTAAACAATAATAATATTGAACATGAGCAATAAAAATTACACCTTAGATAATGATCCAATGCAAAACAGATTACAATAGATATTTAAATGGCCATTTCTGGAGAGTAAAATCAAATCATTACACATCATACACAATCAATCCTTTTTGCATTATTTAAGCTCCCATTAATATTCATTTCTATTTGAATACAATTAATATTCATTTCTGGGACTTCTCAGTGATCTGTGAACATGTGTGAAACTGTGTTCCAGGTGTTTTGAAGCCATGAAGAGGTTCATGAGATCACCGTGGCCTGTGATGAAGCTTTGCTGATGACTTCCGAAAGCTCACAGAGCGTGTGGACCCTGATGAACAAGTAAAGTAAGACTGTTTTAAATATAATATCCATCAAAAATCATGTCAGAGAATCATTACTCACCAATAGTTGCTCCGTTACACACGTCCCAGCATGTTTTCCATTTGCTCAACCTTTCTTGTGACAGCAGCAAGTATAAAGGCTGTTAAGGTTAAAGGGTTTAAATTGCAACATTTACATTTCAATTTCATTTAAGAGCAACAATCATGGATTTCCACTAAGACAGAAAGGATATGTTTGGCGTTGAGGTCCTGTAGGGAGGTTTGCGTCTGCCTCTGGAAAGCCAGTCGGGCCTCACACATGCAAGGGTCCTGAACAATCTCCACCTTCACCTCTTCACATCACAGTCAAACAAGAAATATCACAGAAATACCTCGCAAGGGGTGATTTGAATTAAGGGTAATAATTACAGAGCAAATTATCTACCCCAAACTCCAAAGTGAAAGTTATTTCATAAAGTCTTTTAGCAACTGTGTAACACTGTGCAACACAGTTTATGCAATGTTGTTCATTTCTGAATTTCTCACAACATTGGGAGAGTGTTACGTATTATGGGTTTACATCGATGTTGAGTCAGTGTTCATCTGACTCAACATGTCAGAAATTATAAGACACTGACAGATGAAGCTTAGTGATCCCATTTTCTGAAGGATCATGTGACACTGAAGACTGGTGTAATGATGCTAAAGAAAACCAGCTTTGCCATCACAGGAATAAATTACAATATATTCAAAAAGAAATCACTGTTTTTACAGTATTTTTTGTTTTCAAATAAATGTAGCCTTGGTGAGCATTAAAAAAATCAGAATTATTCCAAACGTTAGGCATTGCCCACCACTTATTTCAAAGCCATTATAATGCACCACCACCACACAGAGAATAATGTTTTATTCCAGCAAATAAAACATTTATTTTCTGGAATATATGGTTGAGCTCTTACGTTTTTCGGAACATGTTTTCTTGTCTTCTTGCAACACAAAACCCTGCCGGCACTCACAGTGATAGGAAGAATCATCGTTGACGCAAATGTGTTCACATTCATGACCCAGCGCACAGTAGTCCAGACCTGCAATAAGTTAAAACTCTAGAGCCCTGAAGCTAACAAACCTCAGCAACACATACAAGAAAATAGAACTATTCAAACTATTCACCGTTATGTCTCCTTGAAAGTATATTACATTTAAAAAACAAACAAACAGATTTATATAATCCTCAGCTGCTGTGGCTAAAGAAACCTATCATAAAATGGTATGATAACAATACCATTTATGAAGGTCTAAAACAGAAAACTCACTGGCACTACCATCACCATCAGCATCACTGGCTTTGAAGCATGATCTCTTGTCCTGCATCATGACAAAGCCAGGGGGACACGTGCAGTAATAGGAAGAACCGCTGGAGACGCAAGTGTGTTGGCAGTCGTGGCCCAACGCACAGACATCCGCACCTGAAATAAGCCACAGCGACGGCCAATAGGTCTAGGATTATTTTTTTCTACTTGACTTTCAGAATATCTATTGGGACATAGGGCTGGGCGGTATGACGATATATATCGTTACCACAGTATGATATTTTGCTATATTGTGTGAGGGAATGTAAATATATAGCACTATTGACTCTTCAGAGTGATGAAATGCATGAATGAGAATATAAAGAGCAGGACGTGCTTGATGTCAAAGCTACACTGTGTAACCTTTTTAGTTTATTTTTAGCTAAAAAACACTTAGTTCTTTCAAAAATATATGTGCCCATTAATGTATATTTACTTCTTTCAGGTAATAAAGTATTCTCGTAAGTTTATAATATGCCATTGAAAATACATACGTGAGGGGTTCGAATGCCGGTCGCCATGTTGGCCCTCCATCTTGAAAGTAAATTAGCCAAAGAGGGACATACCTTTTCGCGTTTTAACACTCGATGGCACCGTGTCGAATGTGGACGAGGTTGAACTGGAAGCCATGTTAATCTTGGACTAAATCGGCCACCATAGGAGTTAAAATGAAATCGGAATTGAGAAGAACAGAAACTAATATTCACTGGATGGTCATATACCTTGTCACCGCTAGATGGGGGAAAATATCACACAGTGTAGCTTTAAGAAGAGTTATAAGCGCAATATATCCTGAAAAAGAACTTGGTGTGGTGCTCCTGCTGAATGGCACAATGCCAAAGTATGCGCACAGCTGCCTCTCTGAGAAGGCGAGTGCGAATTTGGGACGTGCTCGATGTTCAAAAGCAGAGAAATATAACTTTTATGTGTGCATAAGACGTGAAAGAGAACTAAATTGGCGTTCACATGCTGAGGCACGGTTTTCTGTGCACGCGCTTACACTAGCCGGGTTTCCATTAAGCTACAGATTTGTGGAAAACTTTTGCTGTATTTTCTAAATGTCGATTTAAAACGATTGCAAAATGACGCCGTTTCCATTATGTTATGCGACTAAAACGTTTTTTTTTTTTTGTGCTCTTGCGATAAGTCATTCCAAAAATTAGGGCAACGGATGTTAGTAGCCTATATCACAGCCACTGCATTAGCCATTATTTTTAATCGAAGGAGACGGATGTGTGTTATCCAAGCATTAGGAAAGCCCCTTTTACTTGGGAGCAGCCACTTATGAGGTGTTTCTCCCTCATATCTGCTTCAAGGTCTTGATAAATTGTGGCATTTCTTAGTTTTTTTAGAATCCAGTATTACTGTAATTTGTCTTTTATGAGTTTAATAAAGACCTCGTGTCTTCTGTTGAAAACATACCACGCCATCATTAAAGAATGATCGACTTTTGCATACACCAGGTTACTTGCAGAAGCGAAAAAATTTCCATTGCAGTTTTGTGAAATATTCCTTTGTTCGAATTGCCCGGAAAACCACCTCTTGCGAGCGTAAAAACTTTTTGCTGGTATATGGGAGTTTTTGCGAAATTGACGTGTTTCCATTGGCCGTAATTTCAATTCTCAATTTCAATTTGCGCAATTTGAAGGGTAATGGAAATGCAGCAACTGTGTGTCAGTCAGCACGTGCACAGAAAGTCTCTCAGGGTGCAAATTCAGTTCTCTTTCACGTCTTATTGCGCTTGATATATTCAATTGATATATATTGATATATATATTGATATACTCAAATATACATGCAATTATGTCGGAATGTGCAGTATTCATAGTTATGTCTCAAGTGACAGTAAACCGTTGTGTATCAGTATAATTGATCTGTGTGTATGGTCTTTAGGGCCGCATTTACACTGCAGGTCTTGATGCACAATTCCGATTTGGTGACTATATCCGATTTTTTTTGACGACCCGCTTACATCATCTTTTAAAAGTGAGCCGTATCTGATATTTGCATTTACACTATACACTGGCGAAACAAGACGTTCTGACCCGGAAAAGGAAGTAAAATGGCGCGATATGCAATGGACGCAGACCAAATAATTATTCAATGTTTTGCTTTCCGCACTATCTTTAAAGGTCAGCAAAACATTGCTCTCGTAAGGCGGAGAAAAAAGAGGAGAGCCATTAGTGTCATCTGATCACAGTTTGTGTCCACTTGAGTTGATGTTATTCGCCTCTGTCCCTTTTTCAGTGACGTACGACTCGCATTTACTAGGGAATATCCGATTTGACCATTGCAGACGCAAACGCACGTATCTGAATCATATTTTATTACCACGTATCCGAATCGGATTTATTACCACATATGAGTGAGGCCTGAATCCGATCTGAGGATATCGGAATTCATGCGGGGTTTTTTTTCCTGCTTACACGTTCACATGTCGTATCCGATCTGTGTCACATGAGAGGGAAAAAATCGGAATTGGGTCACTTGAACCATGCAGTGGAAATGGGCCCAAAGTGACAGCAGCCTAATAAACCTGCCTGTTTTATAAATGTGAATAAAAACGAAAGAGAATGTAACAGCTCTTGACTGAATAACTTGTTTTTAGCTTTAATAAGAATACATTTATATTTGATTAATGCAGTGACGACTATGCCATATGTAATTTTTACATTTAATTATTACCTTTCTGTACTAATTCCAACTACATTTTTGTACCTTAAAAAACGAATTCATATTTTTGTTATATTGTATTTGTCCTATTATTTGTAATTTGCTTCACAAAAACACTAAATAGCTATATCATGATATATATTGTTATTGTGAAATTCAATTTATCATATCGTGAAATAAGAATTTGGTCATATCGCCCAACCCTATTGGGACACATTTCTGCAAAGTTAACATTTTAAGAACTTTTTTGTTAAAATAATAATAATAATAATATCCAATAGATATTGGATCACAAACTAGTTCTAGTCATTTGATGAAACTTTATTCGATTTTCAGATACTGAAATGACATGAATGAAGTCATAGTCATTTCTGATCATAACTCACTAGCACTACCGTCACCATTTTGGTCGCCATCATTCTTTCTGTTTCGTTCACCCCTGTGTACACTGTCACCACGCCCGTAAGCCCCAGCGCTTCTAATGGAGCATGTTCGCATGTCATCGTTCAAGACAAAGCCTGAGCGGCACTTGCAGCGATAAGAGTCGCCACTGCTCACACAAATGTGTTGACAGCTGTGTCCTATTTCACAGGCATCCATATCTGGAACAAGCCATAGGACATTAACAATGACTATACTGTACACGGTCATTTCTTTAAAAACAAATAAGAAAAACATCAGGAATATTTCCATTGCATTTGGGGATTCAAACAATGGGTGGAAAATGTCATTATAGCACTGCCAAGCTTACCGGCTCAATAAACTAATTCAAAACTTCAATGATTAGAAAAATAAAAGCTTTGAACTTCACACAGCAAACAATCCTATTCTTAATGAGTATTTTTTTCAGGTTTCAGGTCTAATATAAAAAATAAAAAAAAATTTACTTAAAGGGATAGTTCACCCAAAAATGAAAATTAACCCATGATTTACTCGCCCTCAAGTCATCCGAGGTGTATATGACATTCTTCTTTCAGACGAATAAAATCTGAGTTATATTAAAAATGTCCTGGCTAATCCAACAGTAATAGTTGCTCTGTTTTTGAAGTCCCTAAAAAATGCATCTGTCCGTCAAATAACGTGCTCCACGCGGCTCCGGGGTGTTAATAAAGGCCTTCTGAAGCCAATCGATGTGTTTGTGTAAGAAAAAGATCCATATTTAAAACTTTATTTCATTTTTTTTCTATGGCTCTGCATCAGCCGTCCCCGGACCATCACTTCCGGCGAATAAGGTCAAAATACATGCAAAATACCGGCGCGATCATATATATATACATAGATTCCTCATTAGTGCCTGCACGGATCGGTCGAATGAGGCATCTACGTATATATATCTTTGATCGCGCCAGTATTTTGACCTTATTCGCCGGAAGTTATGGCGCTGGGAATGATGACATTCGTCTGATAAGAGGTAAAAAAATTACATAAATACTGTTCGCAGAAACCAATCGTTTTGTGTCTTAAGACATCAATGTGTCGCCACGAGCCGCATGGTTTAATATGGATTCATATGTCTACGTGTTTTTACTCTCATAGCTCTCATACTCTAAAATATTCCCATTGACATGCATTATACGACTATCACACTTTTCAACGACAACATTTTAATTTGTGTTCTACTAAAGAAACAAAGACACCTACATCTTGAATGCCATGGGGGTAAGCAGATAAACATAAACATTTCGTTTTTGGGTGAACTATCCTTTTAAGTAAAAGTGCCGTAAGACAAAATACATTTACATTCAAGATAAAACCTGAAAACAAGTCTTAATATTTTATGCAATGTTTTTTTCAAATAAATGTGTCTTGTTTTACTGAAAAAGTCAAGCAAAATTGCCAGGCATTTTCAAGCCAAAAACCAATACACCTCTATGCAATCTACTCCATTTACCCCATATGAAATACAATCTGCCTCCAATAAATTAGCTATGGTTTGTCATCTGTCTCAGATTTACAGCAACACTGACATTGATGTTATTGCTGTACTGTTCTGGCAACGGAACAGTACAGAACAGGAAAGTCCACGGTAATTCAACAGTGATTTTGCATAGGTTGAATCAGCTGCTAGTGAGAAAAATAATGTTACATTGCACACACATCACTAAATTACAGCTCTGTTCCAAAACCTAGTGAGCTGCCCAAAGCATTTTAAGGCACAAAGGCTGTTGAGCCACAAGGTTATGCTGCCTTCTAAAATGCCTGGAATGCCCATTCAATACATGTAAAAAAAAATATGTAAAAAATAAATTATGTCTGCCGTATGCTTCATGTTAAGTGATATTTGTGTGACATGAGTAGAGTTTTTCACTTTTGAGTTTGCATGACGGTTAGAATGCTCCCTTGGAAGGCAGTTGCCTGTGCAGGCAGTAAACAGCAAGTTAGCTCACTAGGTTTTGGAACATCTTCATGTGACCTGTAACTTAGCACACACAATAAGATGAATGAATCATAGACCGCCATCATATGATATCAAGTAGTACAATCAGAACACTTATAAAGAGCTGGCAAGCAATTGCTAGCTAAACAGGTTAGTCAAGTAGAATTGCAAGTATTCTCGCAATGTAAGCATTCTCTATTATTGAGCTTCGATTAGTCACTGTTAGATACAATCAAATATGTTTGTACTAAGTATGTCTTCAAAATCTAAAGTAAAGCAGTTAGCATAATCTGCTGGCTCTTACGTTTTAGGGAACATGTTTTCTGGTCTTCGTTCAAAATATAGCCGTTCCGACACTTGCAGTAAAAGGAGGAGCCACTGCTGACACATATGTGCTCACAGTCATGTCCCATGGCACAGGCGTCCATACCTGGAACAAGCTTTCATTACTCGACTGAGTGATGAGGTCACTCTAGCAAGAGTAAGTTCATGGGCAAGCAACTGCCTGGGTTTCATTACATCTAACGGGGGGGAAGTTTGTTCAAAATATATATCCGTATAAGACACACTTGAAACTTTATGGGACTTTTATGGGCTCTTAAGTGATACAATTACTCAGCAAATTTGATGCCTTTAGTTTGCATAGCATTTAGCATTTATATCAATATGTTATGGTGACTAGCTGACAGCTGCACTAAGCAAATTATCTGTACACTTTAAAGGCGTAACGAGCAAGCACTTTTCTATAGCGCAACACTTGATTGAGCAATTTTAATGTCCAAAAGATCGACTCTCGTCCTGAAAAAGACAAACAATTTGAATTATCCACAAACAGTCAGTCAAATATTCAAAGCTCTCAATTATCTGAGGTTTCTATGAAAAACATACTTGAAGACATTGACAATATTAAATTTCAAAAGCATTCCATTCCAAGACCTTCATTCCACAAAAAATAGGATGCGAAGCACATATATTAGCGGATTCAAAGCATTCGAATGTGCCAAACGTAGAAGAATGCTTCTTTGAATGATCGGTGGACTTTATCAGCACTCACATACTGAAGAAAGATTTCCTTCAGAATGTGTTGTGATCCGACGATTCAAACTTCTGGACAACACAATAATTATCATGAATGCCAAATGTATTTTAAATTGTTTTCATGTCTGATGAAAATTACTTTTTGAAATTTGGTGTTCACACTCAACTGGTTTCCAGAGAATGAATCATCACCCACTCCCAAGGATTGAGATACATATCCTGTAAAAAGGAAAGACATAGAACCCCCACCTCCCCTTCTTTTGCATTAACCCTACCGCACAACGTCTCCCGAAACTTCGAGGTGAGCTTCTCAATAACACCGTAGGTCTCCACGTAGAACACATGGTCCTCTAGTGGATTGCTGGCCATGAGCTTCAGTGACCGCATGTCAGCCCTGTCCACTCCAACGGCGTAAATCTCAATCCCTGACGCCCGTGCTGTAGCCGACACCTCCTCGACCTGGTCTTGAGGACGTCCATCGGTGACGATGATGGCAACCTTTGAGATGTTCTTCGATTTAGGCCGTGCACCTGACTTTTCAGTAAAGGCTTCTTCCATGGCTTTCTTGATGGCCATACCAGTCATGGTTCCTGCAGCCAAGGGTTCGATGCGGTTGATGGCCTGCTTTATAGTGTCCTTCGTAAGATGGTTTTTCAGCAGGAACTCGATTTTCACCGTGCTGGCGTAGTTCACCACTGCGACACGTGTGGCATCGGGCCCAACGTCAAGAGTGTCCACCATGTCAGCCAGGAAGATCTTGACCTTCTCGAACTCACCTGGACGCACGCTACGTGAGCTGTCAATGATGAACACCAGGTCCAGCGGGCGGCTCCTGCACTGTGAATCTGTTGCTGAGAGTTAAATTAAGCACTTTAGAAGTCGTGTTACTCAATGTCTATATGATATAATGAAGACTGGTGTTTTAGTCCATTAAAGGATTAGTAAAACAATCAGAGTTGATGGTATATGGTTTGACCCAGTGGAATGGTAAATATGAGTAAAGCATATACTTTGCATGCAAACAGTTAAATTAGATTAGTTGGTTAACTCTTTCCCCGTCACCGTTTCTTTTTTAAAGTTGCCTGCCAGCGCCAGTGTTTTTGACCATTTTCACAAAAATATAAGAATAATTTGTTGTATTAATATCAGGACATGCAATATAAGAAAGAACAGAAAACTCTGCTTTTAAACAAATAAAACTGTTTTATTCTAGCTTCATGCATTCTTTTTTAATCAAAACTTTAATATGGTTAAGTTTCCTAAAAAAAAGCAACATTTTGAGCAAAAATTACATTTTTGACAAAGACTACATCCAGATCGGATTCAGAACGATGATCAAACCACAGATGGAGTAGATCGAGTCCATCAACACCCCCAAAGCTTCACAGTCCTATAAGCTCGTCTTGGGTCGACATTTCATTCTGTAACATTTGGCAGTTTTGATTTATTTGCTGTTTAATGTTCGCATTATTTTTCATATGTATCTGCTTAAATATGAGATCGCTCGTTTCTGCGTCTTCTTCGCCTGTGTTTTGATCAGGAGATTCTGAACTCATTCAGAAGATGTGTAATAGCGGCCCTAGCGTATAACAGTGAAAACACGGAAACGTGGGAAATTTCATGTTTGGCAGGGAAAGAGTTAATTAATATTGAGTGTGGTCGCTTTTAAAATTACTTCTAAAACAAATTCCACTGGACCTCAGCAAAATGACATACTTCAACACACTGGAATACCGCAATGCTTCTGGAATATGAAAGGTCACATTTTCTGATCTGTAAGGTCCCCTACAACAGGAACAAATAATCGGCCCCTTAATGTCATTTTGCTTCATCCATCTTTGAAACAAAGGGTGTGTTCACACTTGTAGTTCGGTTCGCTTCGTTTGGACCAAAAAAACCCCAAAACATTTACTCCTGCTCCGATTGGCATTTTTATCACCGAACCAAAAGATTCTGAACTTAAAGGCATAGGGATACATTCACAACCTGATTGGTCAGCTTTTATGACGTATTGCCAATTTTGAGACGGAACTTGCCAAACATCCAAAACAATGCTGTGGCTGGGCTAAATGCGCTTGTTGTATGTGCGTAGGCTGCATTTGATGGTATTTTGACCAGCTGAGAACTCGTGAAGAGCTTTTAAATGTGTAAAGGAGTCCCTCCGTCACACACACAAACCAAGATCTGCTGCGAGGAGACGTGGTTCTGATGCCTGTACTGAACTGTAATGGGCAAACTCGTGACTATGACCAAAAAAAAAACGATATGCGTGAGCATTCTGTCCTTTCTAGGGTCTCATCTTCCTGTTTTTGGTTCGTTTACATGTCTTTGCTCTGTGTTGCGTTCATATATCATTTGAACCGCAGCACAGTTTGTTTGGAAGCGGACCGAGATCCATCTTTTCAGCGGTCTCTGTCCACTTGTTTGGGTTCAGATGGCATTCACACATGTTCAGATGAACCGCACTAACAGAGCAAGTGCACCAGGGTTCGTTTTACTCGAACCAAACATGCCAAGTGTGAACACACCCAAGGAACCCTTAGGGTCGCTACTGCTTTTAGGTAAAAGGTGCCCAATCCTGCTCCTGAAGGGCCACTGTCCTGCAGCATTTAGCTCCAATTCTTTTTAACACCTGAACCAGTTAATCAAGGTCTTCAGGATTACTAAAACTTCCAGGCTATTATGTTGGGGTTGGTTGGATCTAAATGGCAGGACATTGTCCCTCCAGGCGCAGGATTGGATACCCCTGCATGAATAGATGGAGGGTTAAACGGAGCAGTAGTATTATTTATTATGGATATATACCTGTCGACCCTGTGATGGCTATCCTGCCGTGGGTAATAATCCTGCCTGGTGCCTCTGGTAATGATTCTTGTGGCAAAGTAGACATTGGTGAGAACTGTGGTGGGAGGGTCTGAAGATGTGCCTCTTGTGTCAGTTTGGATGTTGACAGAGATGGGGAAGGGATCTTTTGATTATATGGCCCTGATCTAGGAGTGGACATTGGCACAGGCTGGGGTGAAGCGCTTTGGGGATTGGTCTCTGATGTCAGTGTGGATGTTGACAGGGATTCAGGGAAGGCACCTTGGGCATACGGCTCTAGTGTGACTGATTGGGGTGGGATTCTTTGAGGATATGACCCTTCAGTATAGGTGAACTTTGGCAAGGGTTGGGATAAAGTGCTCTGGGAGTATGTCTCTGGTGTAAGGGTGGATGTTGGCAGGGATTCGAAGAAGGTTCTTTGAGGATATGCCTCAGGGGACATGGTAGTGGTTGGAAGGGATTGGGCTGATGTGCCTTGTGAATATGATTCTTGTGCCAATTTTGACAAGGATTGTGGCTTGGATTTCTGAGGCAGGGAGAGATTCAAAGCTGCCAAAGTCAAGGAATGCGTCAATGATGGCTTTGATGGGTGAAAACCTGTCTCGGGAGCAATTGTCGGAAAGGTTGGCTGGTTGTTTGTTGATTGAACCACTGATTTTTCTGGACCTGAATACTGTCGTTGCGGAACAACAAGTGGGTGATTTGACACCCCGGCAGACACACCTGTCCTTTCCCCTGATTCTCCTTTAACTACAACTGTTTGTTCTGGATCTTGAACTTTTCGACAAACTATTGGCGCCCATTCCCCTTTCATCTGCTTGCGTGCCACAGGTGGAGATTGGTCTTTATTTGTATTATAAACTTTAGTGGTTGGTATGTCTTTGAGCCAGTCATAAACTGAGAGCTGAGAAGGAGCTGTGGGTCCTGGATAAGCTACTGGGATAAGATGGGGCACAATCCTCCTCCTCTGTTTGTTAGGGTCATCAGGTCCATCTAACCAGTATTTAGTCCTGTATACTACGGACCATCAGAAGGTTGAAGAGGAACAGGAAATTAGGCAAACAGAAAGTCAGTCAAACAAATACAATTGGCATTGTTTGCAATACATGCCCCAATTCCTCATTGTTAAACACAGATATCCCACAAATGCTTTTTTGTAGCATTCATGCACTTTTTGAATGCATTCATACACAAGGGATAGTCTGCACAAAAATATTTCTTCATTTCCTCACCCTCATGTGATTTTAAACCTGTATGTATTTCATTATTTTGTGGAACACAATTTTTTGGGGGTCTGAACAACATTGGACCCCATTGACTTTTATTGATTGGACAACAGTGATACATTTTTCAGAAGATTTTCTTGTGTTCCACAGAAGAAAGAAAGTCATACATGTTGAGTAAATGAAGACAATTCTTATTTTTGGGGTGAACTAGCCCTTCAATGCTTAAATGTGGATGCATTTTATTTTCACATATGCTCTTATAAATGCACTAAACATATTTCTAACATTGTGCATTTTACTATAAATTACATTCATATTACGGTTACACCATGCACAAGTCAACAAATCTTTTTTTGTAATGCATCAAGTAAAATAATGAAACCATAAATGTGACCATGGACCACAAAACCAGTCTTAAGTCGCACGGGTATATTTGTGGCAATAGCCAACAATACATTGTATGGGTCAAAATTATCGATTTTTCTTTTATGCCAAAAATCATTAGGATATTAAGGAAAAATCATGTTCCATGAAGATATTTTGTCCTACTGTAAATATACAAAAAAATTATTAGTAGTAATATGCGTTGCTAAGGACTTCATTTGGACAACTTTAAAGGCGATTTTCTCAATATTTAGACTTTTTTGCACCCTCAGATTCCAGATTTTCAATAGTTGTATCTCAACCAAATATTGTCTAACAAACCATACATCAATGGCATAATTTAATCAGCTTGACCATTTATTCAAATGGACCCTTATGACTGGTTTTGTGGTCAAGGGTCACATATGTTCCATTGCAGTGATGCAGTTGAAGACCAAACACTAAACATGTAAATAATACATCAGTTGGAACTAAAATAGTGGTTTAAGTTCAGAAACCTACCTGCTGGGTTCAATGTCCGGTGTGGAAGCGCATGATTTCTTCTTTGCGCATAACTTTGGGCCAAAATGTAGGATGGGTTGTTAAGGTCATAGGATTCGCAGAGATCCACCAGCAGAAGAGAGAAGCAATATACCAAACTCCCAATGAAGGACTTCATTGTTTCTGCGTTCTTCTCAAGTCTGCTTCAAGTTTGTGTGCGGTTCTCTCCTCTAACTGACACCAGTATGCTTCTGACAGCATCCAAGACTGCACATTTAAAGGGTTGAAGAGAAACGTGTCAGATTTCTGTCCAATCCAAATAAAGGAGGGGGAGCCCCACCTCAAATTACTAAGAATCAGGGGCCGTGTTCACAAAACATTTTATTTATCAAGAGTTCTCCTAAATAGCAGTAAAAGTTCTTAGTTAAGAGTTTTCTCTTAAAACCTGTTCAGAACTGTACGATGTTGCCATATTCAAATATTTTAAAATAAAAATGGTGCCATATTCAATAAAAGTGTCACTAATTAAGTTTATTGAGAATGTCTGCATCTTGCAGAATTTAAGCAACAAATGTTTTATAAACAAAGTTCTAGAGAAGCATGTTTGATTTTTGGGTCATTTTAAAACATGCTCGAGAATTCTTTTTGCCTAATTCATTATACTTATTTTATGGAATTAAGTTTATTTTATGGCTTAATGATATGTTACTCATAGACTAGTCTCAGCCTCAGACGTCATGCCCACGGACCGTTGGCTGAACGGCTGGCACACTTATCTGGAAAAACTTCAGGAGTTTCGAAGTCGTCATTTGATTGGTTGAATTCTACAATAGATGTGTGTGTTGCGTTCTTTAACGGTCCGCTTAGAAATAAATGCCACAACTCCAAGCATTCAGATGGTCTATCCTTTTTCCAAACTGTGTTTTTGTCTTACCCTGAATCATTATGGTACACTTAATAATAAGTGTTTATATTGGGACTATTTCAGGCCAGTCTGGTATAGCAGTGTTTCCCAACCTTTTTTCAGTCATGGCACCCTTTGAAAATGTTCTCCATTTTGTGGCACCCCCTCGCATACGTTACGCTAGGGGTGTAACAGTACAGATTGCGCACAGTTCGGTTTGTATCACGGTTTTAGGTTCACCGTTTCGGTACGATTCAGTATTTGCTATGTTCAGGGAAAAAAGAACTACTGTCAAATAAAAGTTAAGAAAATAATAAGAACAAATAATTTAAATACAAGCAGCAGCACAAATAAATACTACTGAGCAAAGATACTAATAAAATAAACTATGCGTTTCAGGTTTTTCAGGTATGTCTAACATTAGATTTCAGGTACAGAAATTGATCAAATGTAAAATAACATTGCATATTTGAGTGTATAAATTAAAGATTAATCCTATTAAACTTACAAAAGCTATTCAATCAAGAGCAGTGAGTGATGTCCTTGTCTTTTGTTGTTTGACATTAAACAGACAGCAGTAAAGGCTACTGCCCCTTTAAGACCTAATGCACGGATATGCGTCATCTTTCTCGACTGTATAAAGTTTACTTAAGGCATATACAGACTATGTCTGCTAGAATACTCATCAAGATGGACATGTTGACATACTTTTTGTGTGAGTTTGCCCGTTCAAGAGCAAGACTTGAAAGAGAACTCAATATTTGCGCGCTGTGAGACGTGTGCGCGCTTTCGGATGAGACACATTTTCTTCTCATTCGTGTCTTCTGGCACTACTCCCGGGTGATGGCGGCGAAAACGACTGGTCATATTCAAACATACGGCAGCACTCGCATGCAATGAACAAAGTTTACAAAGAGAGAATTATTTGAAAAATGTGAAGAAAAAAAAAATTTTTTGAATGACTTTTACGCGGCACCCCGTTCCCTGCGCCATAGACATAAACAGAGAGAAGTAGCTCCGGCTGCAATGTTCTTGCGCAAGATGCATGCAGTTCTGTTTAATAACCGCTAAAATGCGAAAAAGTTACGGAGTGCAGCTTTAAGAACCGGTTTTAAAGCTAAAATACTTTATGAAATACTATTAAAGCAAAAAAAACCTCCTAAATTCTAAAAGTTTCTCCTAAATGAGCAAGTCAGGAGCTACTTTTTTTTTTTTAATACGGCCCCTAAATTATAACATTGCACAATAGACCTTTATACAGGATGTAATACATTAAGGCAGTTATTCTAATCCCATATTTACAAACGCAAGAGGGAAAATTGAGACACACTTATGAACCAAATGTTCATTGTGGAAAAAAAGTCTGATGGCAGATTCAATGTTTTGTAATGTTTATTGAAGTAATTAGATTCAGAACATGTACAAGAAAACAAAACGGACAACCAAATAAAATAACATGCATCCATTGATTTATACAGCAGTTTTCTTTTTTAACTCTATATCATTGTCAATCGTGTGAGGAAAGTTTCCTCTCGAGTGTTAACCAGTATTACCATGACAACAGATCACTGTGACAGCTGCTAACATGATGGTGCACAATGGTTCAATGGATGGAACACACACACGTGCACACACACACATACACACACTAACTATATAAACAAGATAAAAAGTGCTTTGAGCTCTTTCACTTTTGAAAGGATGAAAGTCCTACGTCCACAAAGTACACAATGGAAAAAATATATATTTTAACCATCACACTGGATTGTCTAAACATATTTTTAATCTAGCAAAACAGATTTATTAGCCAAGGGTGGTGATTTTAAATGCAAGCACCCAGTTAATGCTGATTTTCACAATACATCATCTACTAAGACATCAGGAACAAAATATAGCGTTGAAAAGCATGGAAAAATAAAGATCTCAGGGTGGCTTGAAAAGTGAAAGCTCTCATTGGTAAAATCGTCAAGCGGCAGATTATCTGTCCCATCTCAGGATCGTTTCATTAGTGATTGACTATGAATGAACTATATAACGCTGTCGCAAGCACATTTTATTGCAGAGCCCGAGTCATGATGTCCACGAAAGAGAATGGCATTTCATATCTCAGATACAACACTAAGTAATTAAAAATAAATCCTGCCACAACCGATCTCTTCCCCAACACCGTGCCGCTTCAACTGTTTTCCTATAGTTTTACAAAAATAGATCTGCGGTGACGAGCTGTTACAAGAGTCATGCGAAAGAAAGAGTCATGGGTAAGTCTAAGCTGCTGATGTGATGAGTGGATGCTGGGAGTCTAAACGCCCTCCGAGAGTTGGAATGGAAGGCAGGATCGAAAGGCAAAGATGGGTGTCTGCACTGGTTTTTACTGATCGAACCAGTCAGGGGAATTCAAGCTGGCATGTAAGGAGGAGGTGGCTCCTTCGCTGGCATTGTCATGGCCATTTCATAGGTGGGAAGGATGTACTGTGATAAAAAGAAGACACCACACCAAAAGTCATTTGCCTGAACATAACCACACAGAACAAAAACTGCACAGCTGCCGGTCTGTTGAGCTCTTTCAGAGGAAAAGAGTGCCATCTACAGTACCTGTGTGTAACGGTGTATTTTAAGGGGCTACACGGTTACTAATGAGAGAGGTTTTTCCACAACAAAACAGATCAGTATTATTATTATTATTAACTAAAACTATCAAAAATAATTTGATTAAAATTTGAAATGTTGCCTTGACAACTAAGTGAAATAAGTTAAAATGCTAAAATGACTAAAACCGAAATAAAAATAAAAGAAAGCTATATAGCAATTAAAAAAAAACTAAATTCAATATGACAAAAAACAACAAAATTTGCAAGATTTTAATGAAGCAACAACAAAATATTAATAAATACCGTTTATATAGTATGCTAATTATTTATATAGTAGATGAATAATACTAAAATAACATATTAAGCATTAAAGTTATGCATTCAAAAGAAAGAATATATTCTCATAGACGAGAACAAAACGGAATTGTAGCTAAAATGGAATTTGTTTGTGAAGAGGATTGGATTGCAAAAAGTGGGCGTTATATGCTACAATGGAGCAAGGAGTTGAAAAACAAGAGAAAGATGTTCAGAGGCAAAGACAACCATGTTTTTGTTCAGAATAATGCAAAGTGATGAACTGTACACAATTAGACCACCAACATATTCTAAAGGGTAAAGTATTTGTGGGTGATATACCGGCAGACACAACTAACTGGTAGTAATTTGTCATCCGGTAGAGATTTTGGACTATCACGGTTACGTTCAAGTGACGTTGCTGTGAGGCCCGATCACAAAAGCTTATCAATTCACCCTTCGCTGCAAGTTTGATTGACAGGCGATCTGACTAATCACATCGCCGAATCTGCCGCTTTGTCCGACAAAGCAGTCAGGAGAGTTAGTAGATTAACGTCGGTGGACTTGAACTTGGAAAAACGGTGTGTACTGACGTCTTTCCACGGTTGAAACAACATTTCTTTTAGTGTTCATTCATGTTTATTTCATGCTTATCAATAAACTAGAAGGAAGAGATGATTGGTTCACGAGCAGCTTTAACTGAGGCGCTACAGCGATCACAACACATTAAAGAGCCACAAAACGCTATTTATTGTTTAAATTTCTTTAAAAAATGACAATTTCAAAGTTGAGACTTTGTTTCATATCAAAAGTAACTTGCTCTGTCCTGTCCTGTCTGTCGGCGTGTTGTCAGTGTCCTCTTTTCTCTGCAATGTATTTTCTCTACGTGAGAACGTGTGTGTGTGGTGTGAGAGCGCCATGGCTTGTCGGACATAGCAACAGTAACTAAAGGGGGCGGGTCTTTGCGAACGGTCAATTGCATGTTTTTTTAAGCATTGCAGTTTAAAAACCGGTGACCCTTTAATAAGAATAAATGTATATTTAATTTACACAGTAAAGACAATGCATTGTTTTTTTTAATACATTCGATTACTTTATACATTTTATGTAGTGTTTCTAGTGCTTGAAGTTTTTCAGATATGTCCATTTCATTTGTGTCTTTGTTCTATTGTAGTTTATTTTCTTTGCTCTTTCTGTATCACTGTTTATTTGTCTTCAGTAAGTTTGAGTTTTTTTTGGCTAGTATAATTTTTTTTAAATTATATTGAAAATGGTGATAAAAACAATGAATTTTCAAAGGTATCATATTTTGATATCATAAAACCAGACTCACACGTTTAATTTATGTTACTTTTAATCAGATTGTATAAGGCCTGATAATGGTGTAGTGCTTGAGTTAGTACATATATTAGGGCTGGGTATTGATTCAGATGTTCCAATTCGATTTAACTCAATGAATATAGATTTAATACTAGGCTTTATTTATAAAAAAGAACAGTGAACATAAGTTTACAAGTGGGTAATTAAAAAGAAAGTAAGAGCCACAAACCTGTATATTAAACTCTTTTTATTTTAGGTACACTTAGGTACATTAAAACAGAACCCATCTCTATATTTACAATACAATTATGATGCAACTTTATTCTAAAAAAATTTATCCGAGAAGTATTTTATAAAATTTAATTTTTATGGATATTTTGATATATTTATTCTAAAACAAAAAGGATATTGGATGATTTTCAGCTATTTTCAGTACACAACAAGCTTTTCTTGCGATTTTGCCGCCCGTCATGTGTGCAGTTACTTTTCATACTCGAGAAGCGTGTTCATACCTGGACACAAGTAGTTGCCGTGGTAACGAACAACAATACCTTAACATGCTGACTTATGTGGACTAAGTTTTATAATATAAGCTATTAGGTTTGAATTATTGGTCCTGCGCTGTCTGTTGACTCAGTTGATTTGAATATGTCTATAATGGCTAACGTATGTGCTTAAGTGAATGCTCAAGTTTAATACAATGATCAATGCAAGGTAAGCATTCGCATGTGTGTGATCTATTTTTAGCGGTTGTGTGCTCGGCTGTGGGGGTGTTGCAGTTCTGTATCATTTCACCTCAGCATTACAAACATCGACAACGCGCTGGAAGCCGCCATTTAAGCACTGAATAAATGAATGACAGGAGTGCCTCTCGCTCCTTTGTAACATCATGCAAGGCAAATAAGAGGGTGACATCTAGTGGAGAAGACTAGTAATTAGATTTACTTATGTTATTCTTATGTTCAATGTTTGCGGAAATAAATATGGGGGGAAAAAAATCGATTTGTGGCCTTTGAGAATCGATTTGAGTCGACCACATTTAAAAAAAACGATGAATTATATTAATATAATTATAATAATAATTCATATAATTAATTCATATAATATAAATATATATATATACAATTTATATTGTGCTGCTGTAATATGTGAATTTCCCCTTTGAGGGATCAATGACGTGTATCTAATATCATCTACTCAACTCAAATTAGCCTTGGTTCAGACTGGGAACCCTGTTAAGATGGACATACCTGAGGTGGGGTCTCAAAAGCAGGATAGACGGCAATCTCTGGAGTGTTCCTGTTGTTTATGTACTTATAGCAGTTCCACACACAGTTGATCAAATAGGCCTGAAAAAAACAACAACAACACATTAGTAGTCTCTGTAATCTGGATCTTCTAAATAAAATATGCACAGATTCAGTGTTGGAAACATCCGGTGAGGCTCATATATCTACCTTGAGGACGATGAGAAAGGCAAAAAAGATGAGCACAAACAGCAGGAGACAGCTGGAGTCCAGAGAGAGCAGATTGTCTTTGTAAGGGAAGTCCGGCTAAAAGAAACATATTTTTAGGTTAAACGGTTTTAAATTAGCTGCTAGTGTCAGGCGGTCAGCAGTGGCAATAGAGGGCAGACTGACCAGCTGGTCCAGGTAGTCCTTGATTCTGGGCAAGTACGTGAGGGAGCTGATGGCCACCAGGCAGCTCAGTGCAAAGTCAAACAGCTGGTAGCAAAAGAACGGGATGAGCCAGCCATCACGATTCTGTGCGAGAGGGAAAATAACAGTCATGTCACAAGGTGGACTTTTTTCCCTTTCGTTTTTAGACAGTTTCTCACCATTTTAATGCTGTTGCAAACCTGCCAGACTCCAGGGAATAATGAATCATCCAGTTTTGAGCAAATAAAAGCAGCTGTGCTGAATAACTAAGCTCAGAGAATGCCTAAAATGGAAAGGGAGCTATTAGCAGATCTGACAAGGCCGTGACTCTACTGGAACAGCATTTCACTGCCTGTAAGGCCTAACATTTGTGGTCAGAGGATACTCGGGGTCTAAAACACAGCTAAAGCTCAATGTTCACTCGAGGAAACAAGCTCAGGTATGGCAAATATGCATTGAGAGCAGTGAACTGCTATACCACAAACGTTCACAGATCCAACCTGTTTTTTAAAGATGACATCAAGCAAGACTGTGAAGTACAAATGAATAAATGGTGAAATGCATTATTCTCACAATACTTACTTCGCATTGACTGTAATAATGGATGAAATTCACAGTGTATTGCCCTAAAAAATTTAGAGAACTTTTACCATGTTCACCCAAAAATGAAAATTATCCCATGACCCTAGGTGTATATGACTTTCTTCTTTCAGACAAATACAATCAGAGTTATATAAAATAAAAATGTCCTGTTTCTTCCAAGCTTTATTACAGCAACCCAAACTTAAAAAAAAAGTGCATCCATCCATTATAAAAGTAAACCACACATCTCTGTGGGGCTCTGTGGGGTTAATAAAGGCCTTCTGAAGTGAATCGGTGGGTTTTTGTAAAAAACATATCCATATTAAACACGTTATAAAGTAAAATATCTAATAAGGACCGCCTTCCGTATTCAATTTATGAAAAAAGCGCAACTGGTGCGACGATATGTCGGACGTAGTGTAAACGTATATGGATATTTTTCTTACACGAACCTATCGATTCACTTCAGAAAGCCTTTATTAACCCCCCGGAGCCGTGTGGATTACTTTTATAATGGATGGATGCACTTTTTTGGGCGTCAAAGTTTGGGCTGCCATTATAAAGCTTGGATTAGTCAGGAATTTTTTTTATATAACTCTGATTATATTCATCTGAAAGAATAACGTCATATAAACCTAGGATTGTGAAAATCATGGGATCATTTTCATTTTTGGGTGAACCATCCCCTTCAACTTCCTAGTATATGTGCATCATGACATCCCTTTTAACAGTACCAAAGAATATATTTTATTGTGTTCAACATCAAATATTAAACTAATAGCCAGGCATACTAATCATATAAACTTACAGTAATGGCTCCATACACCATCATGGCACTAATGGTGAGCATCAGGAGAGAGATGGCAAAGCCCACACAAGCGTTCTCTACAGGAAGATTTTGCACATAAGATAGAAATATATACAAAATACATTAAGTTTTAAAATTACACATTTTAAATACAAATAAATATTGACATTTAAATATGTGGCACAAAAAATAGCAGTACAAAATACTGTGTTTGTATTACGGCATTTCATGACCTGATAACATACCTGACATCCTGTCTGATGCAAAGTAATGCTCAATAACCTCATACTGAAGGTCAACAATTGGGACGTTCTCAGGGTGAGTTACTGCCACAGTCAACAGAATACCCATCAACAGGTTCACCACCTTAGGGCAGAGATTATATTAGCAAAGAAAGTATAGATGACATAGAGAGTAGGACACTGAAATCAAAAATTAATGCGTACAAAGTCTGATGATTCAATGTCATGTGACATCCTGTATTTTCTGTTATTCAAGAGGTAAAAGAGGTCAAGGTCTTAAAACATTTCCCTTGAATTGTTTTTATTTTTTACTAAGACTACATGTATAACTTAGAAAATGAACAAAAAAGTTAATTTATTATAAAATAGTTAGTCTTCAAAGAAAACATTTGGTCAGGTTTTCTGGAAACACCCAGACTTTGACAATTATTTACTACAAGTTTTACAACTGACGGTGGCAGAGAGATTTTTTTGGTTATAAAAAGTGACATTTTATCCAAAAGCATTCATAAACTTGCCAAGCAACACTTCAGTATCGTTTATTAGTTGGGTTTTGATTGTTTGTTTACAATCTAGTTGACATTAAAAATACAACAATATACAGCTGTTTTAAACAAATATTAAATAACTTCTCATATATATAATAGCTATGTTACTCTAAATAATTTATTAGATCTGAACCCATTTTGTGCACATTATCATCAACGAAATGAATTTCACTCCAATGCCAGTGTAGTAAACAACCTCAGGCCTCAGCTAGCGGTTATCTTGTTAGCGATCTACAAATATAATATACATTTACACTTAAATATATTCTCCACATCACGTTGTCTTATTTCAATTGGCAGATAAGATCCTTATAATGCATTCAATACCAATTTAACACGTCCAATCCCGTTTACGTGTCTTGTTTTTTAACAGTTTCAATTCAAAACATTGAGTTAGCCTAGCGGTCTTAAACATCGAGCTAACACGGCTCTTCCTGCTAAAAACATCCACACAGCTGCACTTTAAACCACAGATACACCTCTAAAAGACGAGGGGGAAGACTACTGATATATTTCAGTGGTGTTAAAATCTACAAGGCGACGTTTAATTCATGTTTTAAGCCTCGTACCATGTACCAGGTACCCAGGATGATGGTTCCAGTCCGCACGTGACAGCAGCCGCAGCAGCGCGCGCTGTACAGTCGGTCTCGAGACGGTTTGAAACGCATGTCGGTCTCGTTGCTTTGAAGAAACATCGAGAAAAAGAGACGAAATGAGTCTCCTCTGTCAAAAACAGCAGTTACAACAGCGGCGCTCGATCTTTCTGACAACACTCCCCCTGACGGGTGAGAAACAATGGGGGCGTGACCACAGCTAAATCATAGCGATGCCCGACTCGGGAACGAATCGTTCACTTGAGTCGAATCTTTTTAATGCATCGGTTGAACCGGTTCACAAGTGGTCTGAAACAGGACCAAACGAATCGTTCATGAATCAAAGATTTTTGTCTCATTGAACCTTTTGGCAAAATTCGTTTTTCTTTAACTTCCAAAATAATATTAGAGCCATTTGTTTTTACAGGCTATCTATGGTTATATCTTATTGGAACGTTTAATTAAATACTAAATTGATTTGCTGGGATAAAGTGTGGTTGTTGTTATTAGAAATAAGGTTAAAGAAGTAGGCTATCTTTTAAAATCGTCCACAGATTTTACCCTGCTAATCCTTATTTAAAAAAAAAATTAATACACCTTTATTCTGATTTTGATATGTTTTTTTTATATGGCTGATTCATCTCTCTCTCACTTTGTTTGTATTGTAGGCTATTGGCATTTCTATATTTCATGTTGCTTGAATAAATATAATGATAGAATAAAAACTTATTGAACCGGGAACTGACTCTTTCAAACATAGTGAACCGAGGACTTCGACTTATACACACATATTTCACATAGTTTAATTAACACACATATGAAATTGTAGTGTTGTCAGTGACCGCTTGACATAATATGCCATGACGTAAATCTATTCATTTTGAACTGGCTCTTTGAAATGAACTGTTCATTCGATTCGTTAAAAAGAATCACTACGCCATCATTACCGAATCGTGCGAGGAAAATGGGGAGTGGCTAGTCGGATCATGCATAGGAATGGGACGTGGTCAGAGTTTAATCACACATGACTTCGTTTATAATTACTGCATACAGGGGATGATGATGTTCATCCAGCTGTAGACAGATGCATGGACATTCAGGGCAGTATGATTTCCTGGCAAAAGCTTTTATGACTATGAAGAGCTGTTATATAATAGATAAGATGCTGGAAATTATATAAGGAATCAGGTGATATGTGTGACAGGCTAACATTATCTTCTAAAATGCCAAATCATTTTATTTTTTTGCCCTAAAAAGCGCCTATTCCTTTGTTTCCAAATGTATTTTGGAAAATAAAGCTAATAATAATATAAAGTGTGGACGTATTTGACTACATTTTGTTGATCTCTTAAATACTTTTTTTATGTTTTTTTTTTTTTTTTTTACATATAAATTGTGCCTACTGCCTACACACACACACACACACACACACACACACACACACACACACACACACACACACACACACACACACACACACACACACACACACACACACACACACACACACACACACACACACACACACACACACACACACACACACACACACACACACACACACACACACACACACACACACACACACACACACACACACACACACACACACACACACACACACACACACACACACACACACACACTAATATGCTGTTATACTCCATATAAAAGTCCATAGAAAACTCTATTTTTGCAGAGTCCTATCTAAAGGGTTAATGGTGCCACCTAGATATCAACTGTAAAATTTACTAATTTTACCTCTTCCCAACAGGGAAAACCATCAACAATCAAAAATGCATGAGTATATGGTGCCATGGCGTTGCAATAAAAAAAATGTGGTTATAATGGAAGTCAATGGGGCAAAAACAGCCACAAACATGAGCAACAAAAACTTAAAATCTGATGCTGCACAAAAACTAACAATGCATCAAAGCCAATGTTGTTTCTAATCTTTGACATGTGCAAGACTGTGATAAAAGGTAAAAAAAAAAATCCAGTCCACAATCACTTTTTATATTGAAGGCATTTTGTGTGTTTTTTCCCCCCAAATCAGTGACATCATTTATGAATTTGGCAATTAAAGAGTTAAAATCCAGATAAAAAAAAAAAAACATTTAGTAGGTTTGATCAGGACTGAGGTTGATTAATAGATTTATGCAACAAAAAAAAAATGAAAAATATATTTATCCGATACATTTTTACAGCAGTTTAATTTAGTGGCTGTTTTCATCTACGAACATAACGAAAGAGTAGTGAATTTGAACAATGCATAAGGGTTAAATATATATATATATATATATATATATAGAGAGCAATGGGATTCTTGCAAATTCTCTGTAAATGCTAACCAATGCTGACCTGTGGTTGAGGTAATTATCATCTTTTGTGCAGAAAATGACTTGCTTGAGACCTGGAACTAAGACCCATATCCAGACCAAGACGTTATGCTTGAAAACTTAGAGTAATCCCAATCAAGGCCACGATATCACGACTCAAACTTTTTAAATCACAGGACATTTCACATCCAATAAAACCTCCTAAATATGACTGCATGAAAAGAGCAATAAAGGTCAAAGTATACAATGATCGTCGTGGTGGGTTTATCATGTAGAGGGTGTCTTTGGTTGTAATTAAATTAAATGTTCCACTATTGATTTCATGGATAATAAACATTTATATGCCTTGTAAAACCTGTCCAACAAAAGCCACTCTGCAAATCATTGATTTTCAGTTGTTTTAATGGAGACACTGATTAACCTTATTCTGTGATGAGTTACATTAATTTCCATAGTTTCCGACTCACAGCCAGACTTAGAAAAGAAAAAAAAAAGTATATCAATATGCTGTTGCTGCAAAACTAAGGTACATTATTTACATTCCAAAAAACAAACAGAAACATCGAAACAAAATAATAATAATAACAACAGTGCCGATGGTTCTTAGGGATGGGAGTGAATACTGAAGCCTAGACATGGCAAGTGAAACTTCTGAACTGAACGGTGTCCCACTCTATGGTGCGCCCTGGGGGCCGGAGCCAAAACCAAGACATTACAACAACACCCGTCATCGCCTCAGACGTGTAAAAAAAAAAAAAAAAACACTTTGTAAGGAAACAAACTAAATACTTCAACGGACCAGGAAGGACATTCCCGATCTCGTTCTTGACGTTCCATTGCAGTAGCCCGTTGGCTGAAGTGCACTCGATCCTGGCCGTCTTCAGCCATGTGTAGCACTAGAAAACAACAGGTGGGAATATCCCGAAGCGGGACAGGGGGTTGAGGAGGAAAAAATGTTTGGGAAAGCGGAGGAATGGATGGAGAGCACATCTGGTGCTTTCGAGGGAAAGTGCGCAAATAAGTTTCTAATCGAACTCAACATTGGCCACTTGCTTTGGCATTCAAGAAGGATTTTGGGAGGAGGGCCGGAACGATAAAGAGAAATACTGGAGCGAAAATACTTCTTTTCAGTCACTGGTGTTAATCGTTTGTCCCCACAGGGCACCTACTGCAGTAGTGCTTAAACGAACAAACAAAAAAGAAAAAAAACCTGTCATTTTGTTTTCCTACAGTTTGAAATAATAATACACAATAATAATAATAATAATAACATCAACAATAACGACAATAATAATATTAATAATGCTTCAAAGATGCAGGAAATTATTGCCTAAGGCATGATTCTATACAATATCTTCAGTACATACTTTGTAAGTGTTTGAGGAAAACGATCCTTGTATCTGCTACTTGTTCAAAAAGAATGTGCAGCTTGATTACTCTAGTTTTGTGCCTTAGTCCTTTTTGCTGCCTTTTCACATTTTCACCCCCCCCCCCCCCCTTACAGCTTTAGTTCGTTGGCGATTTTTGAGGCGATGTTCTTGAAAGCGATGGACGTTCCTGATATCCGCTTGAAGCGGACGCCGTTTAGCGAGAGGCGGGGCAGTTTGCACACCTCCATCTCCCATTGGACCAAGCTCTCGGCGTGGCCGTCGCCGTGGACGCATAGGAGCAGAAAGCGCTCGCGCTGCTCGTAGTCGCAGTTGTTGGCGTCCAGGACTTTGCGGATCTCGCGCATCATCTCTGTGGGCTCCATGGAGGAGGTGGTCTTCATGCTCCAGGTGAAGCGTAGCGAGCGGGGTTTGGCGTCTTTATGTTCCTCTTTCTGATCCCCAGACACATTACGACTGCGGGAGAGAAGGGAGAACAATCAGAGAAATGTGCATTGGGTTGGATCGGGAATTTATGTAGACATGCTTGTGTGAACATGACAACATTAAAGGGTTAGTTCTTACCCTCATGTCGTTCGACACCCATTCATCTTCAGAACACAAATTAAGATATTTTAGTTGAAATCCGATGTCTAAGAAAGGCCTCCATTGGCAGCAATGACATTTCCTCTCTCAAGACCCATAAAAGGTACTAAAGACATCGTCACAAAGTCCATCTCACTACAGTGGTTCTACAACAATTTTATGAAGTGACGAGAATAGTTTTTATACACAAAACAAATCTAAATAATGACTTTATTCAACAAGTTCTTGTCATCCGTCTGGGCCTCTGACGCAGAGTCCTGCACGGGTTCGATTTTGTAAAACCGCATCTGACCAGTTTTCCGAAAACAGCACTAATTAAAATCCGCACCTGACTCGCTTAAAATAGAACTGAGACCCGACCCGCACACGCAATAAAATCAGTTTAGCATATCACATTATAGACACACTTACAAAAATATTTATTGCCAGCATACAGAAGTTATTACACGACCATTAACACAAGGACAACTTCAGCCGAAGCTGTCAAACATGGTTAAGTGTCCTTAATAGAACTGCTTGTTTGATAGAACTGCGTGTGCTTGGTTTGTTACCACAGTTATCTGCGTGCTTCCTCAGCAATGAAGTTCCACATTTGCGGCTATCTTTTCTTCAACTCCTCAGGATCCATATCGACAACTGCAGTGCAGGCAGATAATAAACTGATATGGATTTTAACTTATTTTATCAACTTGAAATACAGTCAAGGCATATTTTTGTATAGGTGTTCCTAAAAATATGCATAGATTTTTTTTAGGAACACATCTACAATATACATGCATATATTTTTTATATATTAATTTGCACCTGACTGTTTAAAACCCGTGTATAGACCCGTGTTTCTCCCTTGTCCGACCCGACCCGCACCCGTATCCGACACAGTTAGGATGTTTTTCACCCGCGCAGGACTCTGCTCTGACGTGAACTCACGGCGCATGCGCGAGAATATGAGCCGGCTTTGATAAGGCACTTTTACGTGCGCTTTTTCGTTTCTCACAGTTCGGGATCCAGGAAATGCACACTTTAGCACCACTTTGAACACTACGCCAAGACCGAAAGCACGATCAATGTAGAATTCAACGTATACATATCTATTACCCCTTTTCCACCAGAATGAACCGGGTGCTAGTTCAGAGCCAGTGCTAGTGCCAGTTCGTAGTTGGTTCCACTGACAAGCCTTCTAAGAACCGGTTTGCCTTTCCACATGCTGAGAGCCACAACAGAGCCAGGTCTTATGTCACTGTATACGTCTCATCTTTCTCAGCAACGCTAGCGAGGCAGCGGGAAACACAAACACACCAGGCTTGTTCGAGATGCATCGGCGCTGCGTAAACCGGTCCGCGTATGATATCAAAACACCGCATGCGTGAAACCGCAAAACACAGCGAATCCAACGCGTTCATGCAGCTCGCCGTAATTTGTATAGACGGAGATTACAAACGAGCAGCAGCTGTTAGCTCCATTAGCTGCTATTTCAAAAATGGCGGATCTCAAGTTTGTGTTCGTCTTGTTGACCCCGTCCCCAGCGCCTGACGTAATCGGTTCTTAATTCTAGCCCAGCAATGTTTTGGTGCTACTTAAGAACCACTTTTCCTGGTTCGAAGATGGTGCTTTGGGTGTGGAAAGACAAAGAACCGATTTGAAACTAGGCTCTGGCTCCGAACTAGCTCCAGCACTGCCTTGGTGGAAAAGGGGCATATGAGAACGCCGGCTCTACGTCATATTCTCGCGCATGCGTCATGGTGGTTCGTGAGTTCACGTCAGAGGCCCAGACGGAAGACAAGAACTTGTTGAATAAAGTCGTTATTTTGATTTGAACTATTCTCGTCGCTTCATAAAATTATTTTAGAATCACTGTAGAGAGATGGACTTTGTACCGACTTTAGTACCTTTTATGGGTCTTGAGAGAGGAAATGTCAATGCTGCCAATGGAGGCCTTTCTGAGCCATCGGATTTCGATAAGGTCTTACGGGTGTCGAACGACATGAGTGTGAGTAATTAACGACAGAATTTTCATTTTTGGGTGAACTAACCCTTTAAGGCCAGAAACGTACGCAAGTAGACAAACACACACGTGAATGCTTGGCTGATGCATTGATTTCCTTGCAGGGACTTTTTGTATTTTGATTGTTAAAGGGATAGTTCACCCAAAAATGAAGATTCTGTCATTATTTACTCCTCTACAAGTTGTTCCACACCTGTATGAATTTCTTTCTTCTGCTCAACACAAAAGAAGATATTTTGAATAATGCCGGTAACCAAACAGTTGATGAACATGGAAAAAAATTACTATGGAAGTCAATGGGGTGCATCAACTGGTTACCGACATTATTCAAAATATATATTTTTTAGTGTTCAGCAGAAGAAAGAAATTCATACAGGTTTGGAACAACTTGAGGGTGAACTATCCCTTTAATATCAGTTTAATTTGAATCATTTAGAGTTTTTAAAGTGTTTGTTAATTTGGAAAATGTTCATGTTAATTTATTTTAAATGTACATATTTTATTTAGTTTTCAATCACTTACACTATTTTTTTTTTAAAGAAATTAATATTTTATATATAAAGTGCTTAAAAGTGACAGTAAAGACATTTATAATGTTACAAAAGATTTCTATTTCAAGTAAATGCTGTTTTTTTAGTACTTTCAATGCAGCAAATCATCATATTAGAATGATTTCTAAAGGATCATGTGACTGAAGACAGGAGAAATTATGCTGAAAATTCAGCTGAGACACCACAAGAATAAATTATATATTAAAATATAATATAACAGAAAACAGTTATTTTAAATTGTAATAATATTTCATAATATTACCGTTTTTACTGTATTTTTAATCCAATAAATGCAGCCTTGATGAGCAGAAGAGACTTGTTTTAAAACCATTAAAAAATCATTCCGACCCCAAACAAATTTTTTTAGTCAATGAAAAAAATATTGCCAATATTTGTGTGCATTCTTGCATTACTGTGGATCGCCAATCTGAAAGTTTATGCACTTATTATAGTAATTACGATAACTGGGTAATAACCAGGTAATAACCTTATATTACCCAGCACTTTCTTAGGTAAGTACACTGTAAATACATGTAAGTGCATGTACTGTAAAATAAAGTGCAACCACGAAATGTATTCAGTCACTTTTTGAAACAATGTCATTACAGCCGTGTTTGCGTTCACATACGTTTCAGGCCTTTATTGTGAAGAGATTGATGTGTGTACATGAACATAACAAAAACAAGTTCTTGTACTAATTTTCCACTGTTTTCAGTTTCAACACATCATGCACTGAACCACCCGAGTGTATTTGACATACAGTGAACACAAAAGTAACCATGCAGAGATACAGGAACAGTGCAGTGAGCAAATCAAGGGTGCAAATATAAGAATATAAAGAAAAAATACATCATGTTTCCAAGCTCAGATCCACAAAATCCACTACAGGATGCTATATATTTTTGAGGGTGGTTGCCAAGTGATTTTAGTGTTATTATTTTAACAAACCCCTATCTCTTAAGTATGAGCAACACTGCTATGACCTTAGCAAACGGCACTAATAATCCTGTTGTACTTCCTTCTTGCCACAAGATGGCAGATAAGTCGAACTAGCTGCCAATGCAACCAAATGCTTATTGACTTTGTGGCATATTTTGATATTCACAGAACAGATTTGGGGTTTATTGGTCCTTTTGAGACTCACATAAGCTTTCCTGATTAAACTCAATGCATGATCTTTGGGAATTACGTCAGATGCCAGTTATGTATGTTTGTAGAGCATTAATCAGCATAATGGGGTTAAGTCTGTGGAATAATGTCAGGCCTAATAAAAGTCCAGAAGGCAAACAAAAAATGGGAAATGATGGCGTAAATTCAGAGCTGTAAAACCTGATGTCCTGTCTCACCTTGAGTCCTCATACCTCCCATTTCTATCGCATTCTGCCGGCACTCTTTAAAAACCAGGATGAAAAAGAGAAAAATAGTTTAGAGGCAAGAAAATCTGAGACTCACTGATACAAGAAAGAAAGATAAGAAAACAATAGCGTTTCAGACATCCTAGGACAAAAGAGAGATAGACAATATGGAGAAGACGGCACCAACAGATTCAATTTCCTGTGTAAGTGGAGAGGAATATTGGACATGCACTTAAAGTTGACCTGTGTGGAGAGATAGAGGCTATTACAGATACCCTTCCTGTACCCTATGATTCAACTTCCTGTTCTAAATAGCTCCCATGCAGTGGACACAACTGAACTGGTTCTGTCTGGAAAGAAAGACTTCAAAGGAAGGGGTTTCGCACAATTAATAAAAAATATGCACATTTGCTTAAAAGAGAAAATGTGGGGCATAGTGGGGGTAAGCTGTACCACTTTTTACTCAAGCCGTCTTCTAGACAGCAGTGAAATTAATATAGCTAATTATTAATATTTAATATTCATTATTTTTTAGCATATTAATTAATATTTCAGGATATCTGCTTTCAAGTGAAATGAGAATAAAGCTGAAAGCTGCCACTGGCACAGCTTACCCCAACCATATGACACACTTTACTTTTAACTTGTACACTACCGTTCAAAAATTTGGGCTCAGTACATTAAAGAAAGGAACACTTTCATTCAGCAAGGATGCATTAAATTGCTCAAAAGTGACAGTAAAAACATTTATAATGTTACAAACGATTTCCATTTTAAATAAATGCATCAAATCAGCATATCAGAATGATTCCTGAAGGATCATGTGACACTGAAGAAGGGATTAATGATGCTGAAAATTCAGCTGTGTCATCAAAGGAATAAATTACATTTTAAAATATATTTAAATGGAAAACTTATTTTAAATTGTAATAATATTTTACAATATTACAGCTATTACTGTATATTTCAAATAAATACAGCCTTGGTGAGCATAAGATACTTTTTTTTTATATTTAAAAATCTTGCAACCTCAAACTTTTGAATGGTAGTGTGGATATATCGTTAGGATATGGACAAATTTGTTTTAAACATGAACAAATAATTTTTTAGCATTAATGCTTATTTTCTCATAGGCAGCTGTGTATGATGGGCTGTTTCTAAATGTCTGGTCATGTGTACAGTTTGCTAGATTACCCACTGACTCATCTGATCCCTCTCTTTTTTATGACATTAATGCTACATAATACAAAACACATTAAATACAGATATATTCAGCTATTAGAGGACATTTATCATCCACATGTAAAAGAGATTAGGAGAGGTCATGCAGCGGCGTGGGCAGTGTGCAGCAGTCAGAGGAGAGGACGGTGGCTGAGAAGTGCTCTTATGGGGCAACAATTACAGGCAAACTGCCTCTGAAATGGATCAACATCCACTGTGACAGCTTCCTTGCAGCATCCTGCCACTTCTGAAAGGAATAGTACGGGTTAAATACAACTTAAGATCTCTTGATAGCATCTGTGGCAAAAACAAACTATCCTGCTTGTAGATGCTATAACTACACACTATAATCCCTGCATATTTTAAAAATCATAAAATGTGCAGAGAACACATATTTCACATAATTTAAATATTATAACATTTGAATATATTAAAAATATTAAATAATTTATATATGATTTAAAAGGATAGTTAATTAAAATTTTCATCATTTACTCACCCTCATGTCGTTCCAAACCCGACTTTCGTTCATCTTTGAAACACAAATGAAGATCTTTATAAAAAATTCTGAGTGGTTTTGGTCCCTTCGTTGACAGCTACGCAACTCATTTAATCTTTGCTACTATATTTCATTTGGAAATCACATTCAGACACAAATTTAGATGCAATTTTACTGCCTGGAAGGTAGTGAAACCGCGGAATGAATTGAGCGGTTTAGTCCGAAATTCCTGAAGAGACTTGATCACTTTATATGATGAACAGATTGAATTTAGGCTTTTATTCACATATAAACATTGATTAGCAAAAATAAAAAGAAGCTCAACTGTACATGATTGACGCGTGAGCTTTGTGGAAGCTCAAACGTGCTGCGTAACACGAGAATGAACCTCATTGGTTCTTGCTGAAGCTCAAACGTGCTGCGTAACACGAGAATGAACCTCATTGTTTTCTCAAACAAGCGAACATTCTTGAGCTTCCGTTTACCACAACCGATGTGTGAGTTGATGAATGTTTACATATGAATAAAAGCCTAAATTCAATCTGTATATCTGTATATCATATAAAGCGATCGAGTCTCTTCAGAAAATGTTTACTAACCCGCTAATTCATATGGATTCGTTTTATAATCTCTTTATGAACTTTTTGAAGTGTCAAAGTGGTAGTTGCGTAGCTGTCAATGGAGGGACAGAAATCTCTCAGATTTAATTAAAAAGATCTTTATTTGTGTTCTGAAGATGAGTGAAGGTCTTACGGGTTTAGAACGACATGAGGGAAAATAAATGATGACAGAATTTACATTACATTTACAAATAACATTATTTAAATATTATTTAAAATATGCAGTGATTTTAAATAACTGCATTCATGGTTTTGCCACTGAACACAACTTTTTAATACCTTTTTACAAACTGAGGAATGAGTCAAATTTATTTCCTGTGTTATTCGACAACAGGCCACAGATGCTGTCAATAGAGTTTAACTTGTATCCAAGTATATTTATATATAGCGGTATAGCGTTTTTTTTTTATATATATATGGTCAACTTGCCTTAGTGAACATAAAATGAAGATTACATATTAATATCATTTCTCTCATTTATGAAGAACACGAGTCAGAGTCACTGTCTTTAAACACATTTTAAAGGAACATCTGCCCAATTTCTGGATTACACAAATCAGAAGTTATCCATCGAAAACTGTTATCTGTTGAAGTCATAACAGCACAGGCGGGAATAAAAGCGCTGGGATTGCGAGACCACCTGGAGGAACAATTCATCTGGGTAAGTCAAAAAGGAAGAGCTGGAAAATCAGAAATCCTGCTACTTCTAGAGGTGGATTCTGTAGCATGAGGGCTGAAAAAAGGAGAGGGTGTTTGTCACAACAGGAAATGGTGGTACCTTAACTCCAGAAATCTTGTAAAGAACACCTCTCATTCGCCACATCTGTCAGCAGCTAAATTAAGAGCCCAGTAGGGTGGCCTGAATTACACAACCAAGAGCAAGTCTGTTACCGTGTCGCAGGAGATGCATTTATGCATTCATTTCCTCATCGTCAGAAAAGATTCATATTTAAAGGTGAATCTCTGAGGGATATAACACAGTAGACATTCATGATGACCTATATACATCTCACAAAATCTGTCAAGAACATGTCCCCACCATATTTCACATCAAATATACAGAACAATAAATAATATTTTTACATAAAAGAAAATGGAGCCTTTTTTGCGCATTATTTTCATGTAAATTTAGCATGTTTTAAATACAAATTACAGTAAAAAAAATGAAAAAATCTCATTACTGTAAAGCAAAAAAAGTTATTAAAAAAGTTATTTAATATTATTCATAGTGTTATATAATGGTAGTATTTGTTATACTGCCCGAAATTAAGCAGATATAAATAAACATTAAAAAAAAAACCTGTAATATGTTTTTTATAAATTATAATATATTACAATTAAATCTTTTGAACATATATAAAAATTATATTACAGTAATGAGAATCACTACTGAGAATAATGGAAATTACACATGCAAAAAAATTATAATTGTGCTGTCAAATCGATTAATCATGATTAATCGCATCTAAGATAAAAGTCGTTGTTTACATAATGTGTGTATGTCTGTGTACATATTATATTTATATATTGTATATGTGTGTGTGTGTGCGCGTGTATAAATATTATATATATATATATATATATATATATATATATATATATATATATATATATATATATATATATATATATATATATATATATACATATACACACACACACACATATAAACACACACACACGTATTATGTTAGATGCGATTAATCGTGAATTATTGATTTGACAGCACTAATATATAATTAGATAAATATAATTTATCTTCATTTTAAAGTTAAATGCGACCCAGGCAAGTTTTCATGAAATTCAGTTATATATAAACAAAGAGAAAAACATTATTATTCAAGTCCAGAGGTTTGGATATTTCATGGCTGACTGAAGAATGCTGTCATTGAACAAATGTACCCATTACTGTCCGCTGTAGGTAATCTAACACACAGCCTTCCTCGAGGACAAAAGACGTGAATGGAGAATGAGGCTCTAATGTATAAATCTGTAAGGAGACTAATGAATCTATTGTGCTCAGCTGTATCCTATGAACAGGCATGCATGGGTGATTAGTCTTCAGGTGCTGCTCATCAGAAAACGGCAGAAGTCTCAGGCATGCTCAGTTGCACTCCGATTAAGAGACAGTGTGTCAAAGGTGAGTGACAAGCAATTAATCGAAAAACATCTTCACGCTAGGGTTAAGAGTTAAACTTCAAATTTCAGCTCTGGTTAACTGCACACAGCTCAACGAGGGTCCTACCTTTTGGTAAACCTGAATGACATATTTCTACAAAAGAAACAGAAAACAGACATCGATCAACATCTGGAGTAGATGTGTTGTCTCTTAAGGACATGTAGGGGATTCTGATGCCACTGATAACAGTTCTGACATGCCAAAACTACTGTATAACATCCAGTGTTTTTTTAACATCCTTCAAAATTTGGAAAGCTACTAACTTAACTACATTTTTAAAGACCCCCTGTGGTGAAAATCAGGTTTTTAAAGGTGTCATGAACTGGCTTTTAAAAATTTTTTATACTGTTGTCTGAGGTCAACTTATGACGTTCGCGTGGTTTTTACATTCAAAAACATCATAATGAACAAGTAATAGGCAATTTTCTACCCTGGTTTTGTACCGCTCTCATGAAACGCTCGGTTTTTATGGGCAACCCACATTGAAGACTTGGAAGTAAATTGCCACGGCTAGGATTGGATAAGATTTGCATATTTAATGAGCTTCAGCTCCCCTGTCAGTACATGTGGGAATTGTTTTGAAAGCGTCTGGGAAAACGGAAACCGGAATGAATCGCCCACATGTTCTAAACTTCCGCGGTTGTATTTTTCCTTCAAATATCAAGTCAAGAGAGTGAACAACGCACATCAAGAAAGGAATGTTATTTCACTATTTAAGTTTTGGTAGCCCGTCTGGAAAACACATAGCCCCGGGATGTTGAGCTTTGCGAGCCCTGACCCATACATGTCCGAGTCTAATCCCGAATCGCAATGAACCAACAACACCACAAATAGGATTCATCAGCCTTTGACAGCATGCTAATGTTCAGTTAGACACGTACAAATCAATAGATAGCCTATCAAATGATCTGTAACAATGCAATAATATCACATACAAGAACATGTTTTACTCACATTAGGGTGTTGCTTCATTCATTCATGTAATGAATTTGCTTCATTTGTAGTTATATGTTTTTAATATGCTTTAAGCCAAACCATGTGCAAACACCATTGCTGAGGATTTTCTCCTTAAAACGGCACTGTACCAAAGAGATTCTTAAAAAAGCGGTTTGAAATGGCTTGTTTTCCTGCATCACAAACATAACCAATCCCATCAACGTGCAGGGCGGGGCTTTTTGCCATTGACTTATGATGTTCAAAGTGTTTCTAAGGACGCTAATTTTTAGAAGGCAGCTGTCTGACTCTGAGATGGTGAAGAGGAATATGGTTTGTATAACATTAGCAACACATTATTAGCTGTTTGATAACAGCGTCAAGCCAAAGGCTAATCATATTTATTACCGTTATGTGTCCAACGTTGTAGAGAGCGATACATAAAATGCATCAACATTCTGATACATCGACTTGTAGACACGCCTGTATAATTCGCTCTTCCTCTTCTTCTTATGAATCAGTTTCTGGTTCAAACATATATGGCTGAATTAAACCAATATTTCCACTTGCCAGTAGCGTTTACTACACTTGACTGAGTGGATCAGGCAGTCTGAGCTGGTGTGAGTGAGTGGAGGCGGGGATCATTTGCATATTCATTGTTCCGCGTATAAAGATTACTTAAATATAAATGTTGTATTATCATTAGAAGTTTCAAAAGATAAAGTTACTGACTGCAGGGGGACTTTAAGTAGTTTTATAGTAGCTGTTTACAAAATAGTGCGTCTTTTCCGGTAATAAACCTATTTTTGAACCTATCAAACTGCTAATGCTTGCATATTTCAAATTCCCACTCCAAATTAACACTTTCCTTCTTATCCCACTGAAAATGGATTTCCATTGGTAACAGTTACTTCCTAAAGGTGCGTTGGAAGGTTTTGTTGTGTATTGAGAGCATGAAGCGTTCATTTACCTGCGCGTGAGCTTGGATGTGAGCTTCGTGAAGAGGTTTGTAGATCCGCGGCTCCGGGACTGTGAGAGTGGCGTGGCATCGTGCGATAAGGTTGGAGAGGCAGGGGGTCCGTTATAGGTGGCTGTGCGTCGCTCCCTCAGCTGGCCTCCGTGGAAAGTGCTGCGGCTCAGCGTGCCTCGTGGGAAACGCAGGCGGTCCGGGGGAGTCGCGCTACTAATACTGTGGGTGGAGGAACCAGGGTTCCGCTGACTCGTCTGAGCCGCACTCGTGCTGAAGAGAGATGTTATTACGGTTATTAACTAAAACTATTAAAAACATTTTGGTAACACTTTATTTTACAGTGTTCTTGTTACACGTTACATGTACTTACAATTAATAACAGTAAATTATGCATAATTACACGCAACTAACAAACCTCAACCAAACCCTAATCCTACCGTAAGTACATGTAATGAATTATTATTACCCAGTACTTAAATATATGATTACACTGTAACAATGACACCTTAAAATAAGTGTAACCAACATTTTTTTTGTTAATTGAAATACAGCTAAGATAAAATATAAATTTAAACCAAAAAAGTAAAAGAAAATGAAAATGTTGCTTTGGCTACTGAGTAGCCAAGTACTAGAATCACTAAAACTTAAATTAAATTAAAAGAAAACTAAAAAGAAATACATTACCGGTCAAAAGTTTGGAAACATTACTATTTTTAATGTTTTTAAAAAAAAATTAAATAATTCTTTAAAATATAATATATTTCTGTGAAAAAAATAATTTAAATAAATGCGGTTCTTTTTAACTTTTAATTAATAAAAGAATCTTGAAAAAAGTATCACAAGTTATAAAAAATATTAAGCAGCACAACTGTTTCCAACATTGATAACGAATCATCATAATATTAGAATGATTTCTGAAGGATCATGTGACACTGAAGACTGGAGTAATGGCTGATTAAAATTCAGCTTTACATCACAGGAATAAATCATATTTTAAAGTATATAAAAATATAAAACCATAATTTTAAATTGTAATATTAAATAACAATATTATTTTTTTCCTGTATTTTTTATCAAATAAATGCAGGCTTGATGAGCATATGATAATTCTTTTAAAAACATAAAAATAGTAATGTTTCCAAACGTTTGACTAGTACCCTATATAAAGGTACTAAAGCACATAAAACTACTAAAATAAAAGATCATTCAAAATATAACACTGAAATTATGACAGAAATTTAATTTTAGAGTGAACTATCCCTTTGAGCCACAGTTAAAATGTCAATGAATATTACAAGAGAATGTAGCAAAATATCAAACCAATACAATCAATCTACAAACAAATGATGCTTAACCTTTTTCAGAAATAATTTCTTAATAAACCAGTGTTTTGGTGATTTTTAGTGGATGTATGAAGTCAGTCTGCAATCTAGCAATCTGTGCTCAACAAAAGTCATAATCTGCGTACAGATGTTTTTTGCACATATAATAAATAAAAATAAAAATATCAACAGTCTTTCCACTAGTCATTTACTAGGTTAATGGAGTTTATATCCTACATTAGTGGGTTTAGACACCAGGAAGTTAGTTTAACGGTTTGAGTGGGAAGATGCAGGAACTCCTCAAACGTTAAAACGCACCGGAAGCTCCATGACGAGTCCTCCCTGATTGGTTGAAACACTAGAGGTATGAGACGAGGGTGGCAGGACATTAAAGACGCAGACAGCAGAGAGGTCAGAGGGCGTTAGAGAGGAGGAGGAGTCGGGCGATGAAGAGACACACTAAGATTAGAGACAGACGCTAAACTCGTCTTTACTTGGGCCTGAAGAGGTCAGAGGTGCCGTTGTTGAGCGGTAAGGTGCCGCGGCAGGTGTGTCCGGAGGCAGAGAGGGACGTGGCCTTTTGGTGGCGCAGACGGACCGAGGCTGATGAGGTGGCGAGAGCCACAGCGTAAGCCGTCGGACTCGTGCTGACACATCCCGACATTTCACTCAGACTGGCCGAAGGCAGACGGGTAAATAAACAGCATTGGGATGGATCAGACATATACGTACGAATAAAGCAGAGCAAATGATAAAACCCCAATCAGAAAATGCATCAGATTCCTTAAAGGTGCACTGTGTAAATTTCAGCGGCATCTAGTGGTGAGGTTGTAAATTGCAACCGTCTACCGCTCACCCCTCCCTTTCGAAGCACATAGAGAAGCTACAGTGGCCAACACAGGACAAAGATGTCGTCGTCTGAGACAGCAGAGAGTAGCTAGCGCTCCGTATAGCAGTTTGTCCATTTAGGGCTACTGTAGAAACATGGCGGCTCAAAATGGCGATTTCACTGTAAGGGGACCCGCGGTGTATGTAGATAGAAATGGCTCATTCTAAGGTAATAAAAACATATTGGTTCATTATGTAAGGTCTTTATAAGGGCTGTGCTCAGAATATCTATACAACGATACATCGTCATGAACTCCTGACGATGTATACAGCAGCTGCCATATCGATACTGTGTGCTTTTGAATGTAATCAACGCGACGCGAGCAGCAGTGCAAGACATTCAAAATGGAGAAGAGATTTTCAGTTAATGAATGAACAAAACATTGCAGCGCGCCTTACATCCATTAAATAGCAATACTCTTTGTGCTTTGTTGCTATTGATATAAAACAAAGTCTCGGATTTCAAATTACGTCCATTTTATTACGAAATTCAAAAACATAAATACCATTTTGGCGCTGTGGCGTGAGATCGCTTTGGCGCAGCTCAGCTCGAGAGGTGAACGGATCTTCTTCCTTAATATTTAATACCAGTTACAGCGTGAAATGAACATCTGAACGTGTGTTAAAAGATAGAGTACAACTTACCGAAATCCGTATCATGTCACATGGAATCACTCGATCAGTGTTTCAAACGCGGAAAGGCATCAGTAAAACAGCTTACAATGTCATGTAACGTCACATTTATATTACCTCAGAAAAAAAACATATCCAGTGTCCATAAACTCGTTAGTCAGCTAGAAAAATTTACTCTAGAGAGGAGCATTTTGCTAGATATATGCACCATATTCCATATTCATTATAATTTGTAATGTTCTTCAATATTTAATGCATGTTTGAATTAATCTGGAAAGTTTTTATGGCGGCCACCATTTAAATGTTTATATTTCTAAAAATATGTATACTATATGATTATGTAATTTGTAAAGTTAATATTATAACTTTATTATTATAAAAAAACATGTAATTTAAGTGTTTGTACAAATCAGTTCATTTTTACCTTTAATATTATAGTACAACTGACTCCCATAGTTTACAGCATTAGTTAAGAGATTTGTTTTCCCAAATTTGTTTTAGATTTCAGATTTATCGCAAGATTTGTTTTACATTCAAAAATTTGCCATGTATTGTAGCTGATATATATCCAAAATAATCAAAATTGAACCAAGCCTTTCCAAAGTTTTTTTTGTGACAATTTATTGTTTTAATTTAACTCGTTTTTTTTTTTATGAGAAAAACAAAATAGTTTTTCAGTTGTCACAACTGTTATAACACTGGTTATTCAATAAACAGATATTACTGTTACTAAACTCTGCTCAAAAGAAATTTAATTCCAAATTGATCCATATCGTGATGCGTATCGTATCGTGACTTCAGTATCGTGATGCGTATCGTATCGTGACATTGTTGGTGATACACAGCCCTAGTCTTCATACACCACTGAAAACATAAGCCGCGTTTCCACCGCAGGAACTTTCCCCAGGAACTAGGAACTTTGGGGTGGTACTCGGTGTGCTTCGTCACAGCATTTTATTTCAACCGCCATTTTTAAAAGTCTTTTGCGAGGTTTGTTCTGTGTTCAGTAAAGATCAGTCTTGCTCTTTCTGTCTGATGGCGCGCGTTCGTCTGAGCCATCTCACGGTCAAGGTCAGTAATAGCTGATAATAACCTACGTTGTCTTATTTTAAATCTAGCTTTACGAGCTTTCAGAATATGCTTTAGTATCAGTGCTCGTCTTTCTTTTCCGCCGTTTTGTTAATTACCTCTTTGGTAAATCAATGCATAACCAGCAACAGCAGCGCTGCTTGCATCTCCTCCATACTTGTTATTGTTGCAGACAGTGTCGTGCAAAAATTATTACTTTCCGTTGCCAACTCGGAGGAGCAGTCACACGCAGTCCTACATCACCGGACTAATTTGCCTAATCTTCACGGTACTTTAGACCGCAGTGGAAACGCAGACAGTAGCAGGTCTGGGGGAAAAAAGTTCCTTAAAAAAAAGCTCCTGGTACAAATTTTTCCGGGTAATTTCAGTGGAAACGGGGCTATAGTTACGTATATTATATTGCATTTCTGTTAATAGATCCTCATAAATACTACACACTGCACCTTTAAAGCGATGACAATTCTGCCATCATTTAATCACCCTCATGTCGTTCCAAACCTGTATGATCTGGAACACAAATGAAAAGATTTTAAAGAATGTTTCAACTGTTTTTGTCCATGTACTGAAAGTCAATGGGGTCCAAGACAACACTGAGACATTCTTCAAAATATTTTCTTGTGTTCCACAGAAGAAGAAAAAAAAGAAAAGTTTATATTCAAAAGTTTTAAGTCGGTAAGATTTTGTTTTTCAAAAAAAGTATCTTCTGCTCACCAAGGCTGCATTTATATGATCAAAAATACAGTAAAACAGTAAAATGATTCAATATTATTACAATTCCAGTAACCGTTTTCTATTTATATACATTTTAAAATCTAATTTATTCCTGTGGTGACAAAGCTGAATCTTCAGCATCATCACTCCAGTCTTCAGTGTCACATGATCCTTCAGGAATCATTCTAATATGATGATTTGATGCTCAAGAAACATTTATCTTTTATTATCAATGTTAACCAAACTTTTGAATAGGACTGTATAAAGGTTTGGAATGACATTTTTGAGTGAACTATCAGTTTAAGACTAGCCGATTAGGTGTTCAGGCAACCCAGCGACTCAATTTTGAAAACATGTAATTTTGCGTATACCTAACATGGGATTTAGCACATGGTTGCTCTTTCTCTCTCTGGACTGCATGGCAAATCTAAGCGGTTCAGCACAGCAGACTGGTACAGCAAGGTTGACCATTGTGTTTTGTGACACGTCATTGCTGTCAATCAGCAGGACAGAGGCGTCTTAATCAAAAATGTCTGATGCAAACATCCCAAATGAATCTGGAGTTCTGGTGTGCCCATATGTGACATATTCTTCATCACCAGAATATTCATCATTACATTCATAAATGCTTAGACAACACCATTGAAACACTACGGACCCTAATCTCGGTCTTTCTCAGCGTTTCTGACCACTACGATTTGCACTTTGTATATTTAAGTATGCAGGACAGACTGTAGAAGTGATTGGCGTCTAGTGAAGCATTGTCATTTAATTTTTCTTATAATATGTCCAATAAATTATGGGATATAAGATATTATGGCAGTTATATTATATTATATTAGAATAATACACAATACTAAAATATTCTAAATTATGAAATATGAATATTTTGAAAAATATTGCCATTTGAACTGTGATTTTATAAGGATTTATCTCGTATTGCTTCTGCTGAGATATCAAGGCTGCAAGAGCAAAAAGGCATACAAACAGTGGCTCTCATGTCACACTGTCAAGGGTGTTCAAAGAATTCACAACATTTGACCTAAGCATGAAGTCTCAGTGACTCACCTGTTTTCTTTGCCGTTCTGGATGACGGCGTGGCGGTCTGTGGTATTCCTCTCACTACAAACGTACGTGTTCCTCCTGGTCATACCACTAGACACAGAATTGCTCTGCAGAAAAACATGTTGTCAAGTCTCCATTATTTTTTCATAGCATTTTATGTTACAAGCATTTCAGTTTCAAAGCAGCATCACAGTATAAACTCCAGAAAAAAAAAACAGATTCAGTTCAGTTCAATAACAGTGTCGATGTTGCAAATTTGATCAATTAAAAAAAAGATTCAGCTATGAACCAGAAGACAACAGTGTCAGTGCGATTTTGTTTTAATGTGAGTTTTAGGGGCCGTATAATAAATGGCACTGTTTTCTAACTAAAAGCGTAAAACTTTATTAATTTTGGCCGTTCATTTATACGACAACAGCATTTTGTGGGCCTGAAAATGGGTTTCAAAGTGCACGTTTTTGATATCACGAATTTGTGAAAACGGAGACGTCATGTGCATGCGTATTACATGTTCAGTCCATAGGCGCGTAGTTTATTTACAAAGTGACATCGCCAACTACTGGCCTGACATGCATAATACAGCGTTTTCGCGGATCTGTGTGAACATTGTCATTTTGACAATGGTGTCGTCTGTACACGAAAACTGCAAAGGAAAAACGTACCCTTAATGATTAATAAATAACTAAATAATAACAAACTTTAAACAATACAAAATAAGCGTCACTTTCATTAAAAATAAAAAGTAACACTTTAGTTTAGGGTCCAATTCTCACTATTAACTAGTTGCTTATTAGCATGCATATTACTAGAATGTTTATTAGTACTTCTAAAAGCACATATTATTCTGTACGACCATATTCTACAACCTTAATCCTATTCAATTCCTAAACTTAACTACCAAACTAACAATTAATAAGTAGTAATTAGGGGTGTATTGAGGCAAACGTTATAGTTAATAGTTAGTTAATAGTGAGAATCTAATCTAAAGTGTGACCAAACAAAAATTTAATAAATGTTATAATGTTCCTATATGTATAAACAATGTTTTTGACTGGGAAGGAGTCAATCAGGCCACGTTCAAATACTGTGCACATTAGCGAATAGGGATCATATTAAGCTCCTCATCAAGAGCGATCATAATGGAGCTCTATTAAATATGAAGCATAAGACCGCAGACTTCACATTTTAGAATTGCTCAGAAGATAACAACAGACGCATTGTCCTCTTGTAATCTGCAATTGGTGAGTAGCTACTTTGGTGGTTTAAGCCCCTGATTATTGTCAAATTCCCCTGATATTTGTGAAGATTCAATCACATTATAGACTTATTTTAATTTTAAATTCTTCTCCCTAGGCTAGTGGTGATGAAAAAAAATAGTTTTTTTTATTTAACTTAAATATAATGCGTTAAACAGACGGCAAGTTAAAAATTGTCTTGACATACTGCACTCTTTTCCATTTTGTTTGAACTTTTAAAAGCACAAACACGCTCGTTCTTTAGCTCACTGCAGTTTTAAAGCTATCTGTTCCGGCCAGTAAGTGGGACTGTCCATAGACATAATAAATACATAGACATACAGTATATGTCTATGGGATTGTCAGTCTGCAGTTTTCAATAAACCGTTATTGATTCAAAGCACTGATAAGGTAATAATAAAGGTGTTCACGCGCTTAATAACTGTACAGTTTACAATATGACTTTTTAAACGTAGTTTTAAGGTAAAATGCAAAAAATAATGCAGGATATTGAAGTTATTGATGCACTAAAAACAATTCTTAGCACCCCCTCTGAACTGTTAAGACCCCCTTAGCACCCCCAAGAAAAAAATCCTGAAGCCGCCACTGGGCACAAACAAAGCCAAGTTTGTGGATTCAATTCCCAGGGACTGCATAACTGCATAAAATTTATACCTTAATGCAATGTCTTAATGCAAGTTGCTTTGGATAAAAGCATCTGTCAAAGGCATAAATGAACTTGGATAAATGTGTCGCAATGAGCAAATGTTCAAAAATGTTCTCTATTAAAAAATGATGTCCTTCAAATGATGTATGATTTGAAGGTTCCAAAACAAAATCACCTAGCAACCATACCTTAAAATCCTTGGTAATAACACCAAATTCTACAAACACACACCAAGTCTACAACAAAAATATATACTCAACCTTTTCCCCACGATACCAAAAAAAATACGGTTGACACATCAGGTGTTTTTCCCCAACAGTAAACCAAATGTTCACATAAGACATAACAGATAATGTTTGCACGAATACTCGCCAAGACAGATATTTGGAAATACTGTAATTCTGTGTATGTGTGTATATCGGGATCGCACACTGTCTGAGGCATCTTTGTGCACACGCTTCAGATCTGTCAGTCAGCGCAAGTACGATCGTTTTCATGGACAAGGGAAAGGTACTCCTCTCCGAAAACGTACAAATAAAGACACTTTTAGATGTTTAATTGCTACTTGGAGCATCATTTTGGTGAAAACCTTAAAATCAAAAATGTTCACTTGTTTTGCCTGTAGTTCGAAATTATCCCATGCGCATTCCGAGCAACACACTGTTCAAATTGATTTTATCATACAAACAATACCATTAGAAAAGATCTTGGGTGGTAGTAACTCACCCCAGGGGCACCGGCGCTCTTTTTGCGGTCAGGAATGTCGGCCTTGTTTGGGTTGTTGGCGTTGCCCAGCAGGGGGCTTGGTGGAGCCATGCCACGGCTTCCAGACGAGCTGGACTTACGTGCCTGTGCACTGCCCTCCTCTTTATGGTCACTTTCTGCAGAAGTGGTCTGACTTCTCTTGGGGTAACCCACCGAGGGAATGGTTGGACCAGCTGCGAATGGAGACGAAAGGAGATTAGAAAGACAAAGACCTCATCGCAGGCACTATGTCAGGCCAAGTCACGTCACACTTGTTTATTTATATTTGATTCAATTAAATTCCATAATAGTATCGATGCAGCAAAATTAGTCAGTTATGAAACAAATCCGATTCAAATATAAAGCAGCTCTACAAAAGACAATACGTAAAGACCAAAAAGTGCGTTCACCCTGGTCACTGTAGCGACGCTGTTTCTGGTTGGTTGAGATGTTCTTTTGGACTTTGAGGTGAGATGGTGACTGGCCGTTATTGAGCTCGCTGTTGGGTCTGGCCTTGGCTAGAGAGAGGTTACTGCTGGAGCTGGAATCACTCACCTCCAACTGTGATCAGACAAAACAAAACATGTAAACCGTATGAGACAGACTTCTTCTTATGTCTGGATGTCAGTGCTGACGTCTAGCAAATGCAGGATTAGTGCGCAGTGGGAAAGGAGCGAATGTAATTCGCTAATCCAGCTTGAAAAGAATAACCAGCGATATGGGTTCAGAATGCCAATTGCCATGCTACAAGTCTAAAACATCCATAATCAGATGTCAAATATAGCCAGGCGTTTGACTATGAGCGTAAAGACTAGCCCACGCTGATGCTCATTCTGTTTGTTCTGTCTACTTAGGCAGGAAAGAGTTGTCTGACCAATATGACCTTCTTGGGTGGGTAAATCTAAAACCGTAACAACAAATTAATAATAGAGCAGAGTGCAACTAAGTGGTAACAATGAAAAAAAAGGGATAGCAATTTCCATGACAGGCTGTATAGATAATGTCAAATAAATGAGGAAAAAATTGGTACATTTTGCGGCCAAAATCTCCAAAAGTAAAGACTATAATTCTGCAAACAAAACAAAACTCCTGCATAACTAAGATTCCATCCAGATACTAAGTTGTCCTCAGAAACACTCTGTAGTTGTTGAACAGTCTGTGATTGTGCCAAATTACCCTAAAACATATCTTACTTAGACACTTGACCATTCAAAAGTTTGGGGTTAGTAAGATTTATTCAGCAAGGATGCATTCAATTGATCACAAGACACAAGAATGTTACAAAATATATATATATATATATATATATATATATATATATATATATATATATATATATATATATATATATATATATATATATATATATATATATATATATATATATATATATATATATATATATATATATATATATATATATATATATATATATAAAAAGTTGTTCTTTTGAGCTTTTCGGAATCAAAGAATCCTAAAAATATTTAGCATAGTTTCTTCAAAAATATCAGCACAACATTGATAATGAGAAATGTTTCTTGAGCATCAAATCAGCATATTAGAATGATTTCTGAAGGATCATGCAACACTAAAGCCTAGAGTAATGATTACATTTATACATCACAATATTTCTGTTTTTATTGTATTTTTGATCTTGGTGAACATTCTTTCAAAACGTTAGTGTATGCTGTCCTTTAGCATGCCAAATGTTCAACCCCCAACTAACTCACCTCAGTGGACTTCCTGCCCAACAGCAGGTAGGTAGCCGTAATTTCATCGTACTTCATCCTGGTCAGAGATTCGTGGATCTCCTCCCGTGAGTAACCCATTCCCACCATAATATCTGCAACAAACCAAACACCGACAGGTTATTAAAAACAATTCAATGTAGGATACTGTTACCAGCTGGTAAAAAAGGGGTTGGCCTCGAAATCAAGTATTTAAATTGGCCTTTATACAATACATATTGTTTCAAAGAAGCTTCACGGTAAAAAAAACAAACAGGAAAATAACAATCAATGATGCAAACTTGACAACATTTTAGCGGCATCTAGTGGTGAGGTTGCGAATTGCAACTGGTCACCCCTCCCTTTCGAAGCACATAGAGAAGCTACGGTGGCCGACAGAGGACAAAATTGCTGTCGTCTGAGACAGCAGAGAGTAGCTCTATAGAGCAGTTTGTCCGTTTAGGGCTACTGTAGAAACATGCCGGCGCAAAATGGCGATTTCACTGTAAGGGGACCCGCGGTGTATGTAGATAGAAATGGCTCATTCTAAGGTAATAAAAACATAACGGTTCATTATGTAAGGTCTTTACACACCACTGAAAACATAGTTATGTATATTATATTGCATTTCTGTTAATAGATCCTCATAAGTACTACACACTGCACCTTTAAGAGTCTTAGCAAAGCCAAAGGTGAAAGTGGCAAGTAGGGATGTCACAAATACCGGTACTTCGGTACCAAGTCGGTACTGAAATTTGAAAAATGTGACGATACCAGCATTTCTGTAGTACCGGTAGTATCGACCGCCGAGTATATTCGGTACCCGCAGATGCGTTCAGTCACTTCCGTGTTTATCTAAGCGCACTCTCAAATCAATGCCAATGCCGTCACAGTTTCATGTGCTAGACTAAATGTGACGGCCTCGGCTCAATTGAATGGTTCCTGCACTGGCGGTAAATGCTGTTAGAGACACAGAACTAGGCCTCAGAGATCAATTGAGTGTTTGAAAGGCAGACGGGCCTGCAGGAGCAGTGGAAAGAACAGGGCCCGTCTGACCTCAGCTACCATCGACCCCTGCACTCTGCCGAAACACCACCAATATCAGCGTCACGTTGAACGAAGCATGCCAGACTAACAGCTTCTGCTGAGCAAAAGGACTGCTTGTAGGACATTATGCAATGCAGTGAAGCCCAAATATCTCCCTTGATTGCACTCGTGAACCATAAAGCCCTGACGCACTCCCACGAAAACTCACTAATAAAAATAAATGATGAGCAGGCCTGAAAGATCTTATTATATCTGTAAATTTGGATTGTGTATTGTCTATCAGACAAAATCAGAAAGTAAGCAAGTACATAAACGCTTGCGTTACTGTGGCGGAAACAAAACTCTGTACCCAAGGGGGCAATAGAATTGCCTTCAAATGTGCAATTAAACTTTTGCTTTTCAGGTTTTTTTTTTTTTTTTAAAGAAAATAATACTTTTATTCAGCAAGGATGCATTAAACGGATAAAAAAGTGACAGTAAAGACAAATGAAAGATTTATATTTCAAATAAATGCTGTTCTTTTGAACTTTCTATTCATCAAAGAATCCTGA